>NC_087066.1:51224838-51407338 GCF_963678635.1 Symsagittifera roscoffensis
TCAGTGGTCGTGAAATAAGGATGGTAAGTTTTCATTGCTTCATCGTGTTTCCTGTCTACATAGATTATTCAGCTCATCAAATCGAATTTTTTCTAAGCAAATGTACCTTATTTTTTGAAGAAAAAAAATCTGAAAAAATCCACCTTATTAGTTACACTTGTTTTCACAATAACTGATAAAAATTATTATACATAAAAGCGAGCAATCTTATGCATTCAAAATCATAAAAAATTACTTTGCATTTTCTGCCGCTGTCCTTCAAAATCACAAATCGTAAGTCTTTTTGAATTGACGCTCATTTTTTTTTTTGATACAGTTGGTGAAAATGAAGCCGCGCTCTTGGTAACTATCTGGGTATCTATTAAACGACAATACTTATCTGATTTTGTTACAAAAATTCTTCTACTTTTTGCTTTTCCTGTCTCTTTTAGATTATTCCGTCTGTAATAAAAAGGATTAGGCGATATACAATCTGCCCTCTATTTTGCTGCTTTAATAAAAAACGACTTTCATTTGTCAATAAGATCTCAAACGTTAAACTGATTCAATTTTTGATCTCAACTAGACTTGAGCACAAAATTCAAAAAAGGTCGAACCTGAATAGTAAAATATATTCAATCCCATCTTTGTCCTTTGTCTTTTTCTATTTTTCCTTTTAACAAAAAATCGGATTAGTCGTTTAGAGATTTCATCTAATCCTTAGACTCAGTTATTTTTATACGTATTTACCTGCATCGCATCAATACACGAATATTGGTAAGTTGTTTTTACGATTTGTGGTTTTATAACTATAAACATACTTATGAAAGCTTGTGCAAGATACCAAGGAAAAAATTTTATGAGGCAATAAAACTGAGACATAAAAGAACAGTTTAGGTTCAAAAAGATTCTTTCTACAAAAGTGTAAAGCCATAAAATTTCAATCTTAAAGTAGTTGCAAAAAGATATCTATCGAAATAGGGGGAAAAGGGTTCATAAATCAGCACATAAAACTTAATGGCTTCTTTTTCGTTCTTTCACACCTAAAGTTTTTTAATCACATGGTTAAATATAGGCATATAATAAGAAAACAATTTTTGTGAAATAGTTTGAGTAAAATTAGCTCAGTAAACAACTTTTTACTTAATTAGGATTTAAGCCAGCGGCAGACTCAAATCTTCGTCAATTGAAAAAGAGGGAAGACTTCGTTTGCCACGCTGAAAATATGGTAAAAGATGCGTTTTTTAGAAGAGCTCGTGATATCATTTTTATCTACATATTAAGTTCAAAATTTTTGAAGTTTTCAAATTACGAGGCCAAACTGTGCGTTGTATGTATTGTAACCGGAATCCGCAACAAGCCAAAACCAAATTTGTCGCGGCGGAATCCCCTACATTGCTACTTTTCTCTGATCTTCTTTGCTTTTTTGGATTCCACAAACAAACACCTAAAACACTATAACGCTCAAAATTGCTTAAATTAAGCTGTTGTGAAATCCGCAATTGTAAGCGAAGTCCGCAAATTGTAAGTGGAATCCGCAAATTGTAAGTGGAATCCGCATTTTGTTTGCGGATTCCGCTTACATATATGTATATATCTAGTATAGCGTTTATATTTACATCTTGTATTTAACCAGCTATTCAGAAAGATGTAGCACCATATTTTCAAAAAAAAATGCCCTCATGTTTCGATTACAGTTTTGACTCATCTCAAATACTTCCCGCATGAATTCACTAAAAGCGGAATATACTGGATCAGTATTTGGGTTAGATGGAATCCCAGTATTAATCTGATTTGTTCCAATCGCAATTATTTCTTTTTTAGAACAAATAGAGCTCTGTTCAGAACACGTTTTGTTGTCAACTAAGCCAGAGGCGTTACCCAGAGGTTAGTTATTTAAAGTTGAATTAGAACTAACGAATCAATTGAGCTATCTCCCCCCCAGCAAAAACGAAAAAACTCTACATAAAGACTTCAGCAAACGCAAGTAGATGGATGATGTGTTTAAAGCACGCAATCAGTTAACCGACTGAAGTTTATTTTGTATGAGTATCGAAAAAAAAATTGAAAAAAAAAAAAATCGAAATTTATGAAAAAATTTTTTTTGCAAACTTTTGTTTTAGTGACCATAGCCTCATCGAGGAAAGCAATTTACCAGGGTTGTTGCTCTAGTCTTGTATCTGAATAGCAAAAAACGGCTCTCCGCAGCACCTTAATATTGTACGCTAAAGATTTTTGTCATTTTAAGAAAGAAAAAAAGTCGCTTTTTATGCCTTTTTTTATTGATTCTTTTTTCAATCTGAATGAAACTTTTAAGCTTTTATATTGTAAAATTTGGCTTTCCACAGTCGTTGGAAAATATGTTTTATGATTTCATGTCATTCAAACTATTTTCAAGTGGTTATAAACAAGTCTCAAGTAGCTATTGATCAATCTCCCCCCCCCCCCCCCCCCCCCCACGCGAGATTGGCGGGGAGATTGCTCAATTGATCCGAACGAACTTAAGCATGATAAGTTCCTCAAGCTACGGCTATCTTGGACCCGATTACCATGCAAGTTGCAGCGCTTGTGCGACTTTAATCCGAAACCTTAGGAAAATTGCCTTAGCGGATACTAGCGCAGCACTTTCAGCAGTGATTTAGAAGTCAAGAAATAATTCCCAACAAAGTATCGGGCATTGAAAATGTCCTTTCAATTCCATACAAATTTAGGTCATATGAATTTGCTTCAAAAAATGGCGGTATAGAAAAATGAGTTTGAATCGCCATGCAGAGGAAAAAAATTAACCCTCAAGGAACTATATTGTAAAATTAAAAACCAAAATTATTTTTTACTAGCATTCGGTGTTATCTGATGTCTAAGGTACAGAATTTTTGATCTATAAAACATATAATTACTCCGAGATGTTTTAAACGCTTAGTGTAGATAGACCTTGTTTTTCGTTTATGGGACCCAGCACCAAATGAAAACGGAGTAAGGCCATCTGTCTGTTTTTTTTCTACTCGAAATCGTGTCCCACAATGAAAGTTATATTGGTTAGACTGATTATGCTAAAAATGTTTCAATTGTGCTTCAATTGATTTTATGAGTTTCAAACGACTCTCTAAATTTGACAAAAAAGTACCTGAAAATATTCATTTTCAGATTGAAATTATCTTTTCAATTTATATAAATTTTTAGTTGAGATACAAAATTGTTGAGATACAAAATTGTTGATAATAAGAAGATAAATGCTACGGTCGTTTTGTGATTTGAGTGCAATTTAAAAACAAAGTGAGAAAATTTTGAGAAAACGGGCTCAAAAACCTTCAATTAAAATGTTGTGGTATTTAGTTTGAAGTCAGTTTGAATACATTTCAACATTTTTTGATCAATTTCTCATTTTATCTTCGATTTCTAAAACTATTTTTAGTCTTAAATGTGAAACAACTCTTTCAGAAATAGTTATAAATTTAGAATAAGAGTTTCTATTTCATACCTAGTTGTTGGTCCGAGTTAACAGACACCAAAATTTTGATTAAAGTAACGTATCTGGCTAGAACAAAGGCGCGGATATAGGATAATCTCGATTAGGGGGAATTCAAATCATTTTTTGCCCTTTCGATTAAGATCTTAGCAAACTTTGTACAACGCTGACGAAGCTTGCGGGCGGGCCGATAAAAAGGCCAAAAATATTGTTTTTAAGCACTTTCTGGAAAAGTGTGACTAACAAAAGTTTTTTATGTGGGCGGATCTAAGATTTTTTGGTGGGAAGGGTTGGATGGGGGTGCTTTTTAAATTGCTCAAAAAACTTACTACTTTTTCTTAACTGGGCTAACTTTATGGTATTATAGCGGGATATTTTAAGAAAGTTTTGTCCAACAAATCGCGCAACCCCTTCAAAATTAAGGCTGGAGGCGCTCAAGGCTGTAGGGTTGGTCAGCTGAAAAGGCATCCAATTGGTTGGTAAGTGGTTCGAATCCCTGAGGGACGGCGTCCCGCCTAAATCTGCTACTGGTTGACCTTTTCAGATTTTAAACTCAAATTCTTGTCAATTTTTGTCCCTGAATGGTTTTTGAAGATTTTTCTGCTTTAAAAATTTTTATCTCAACTTATCGGCTTTATCGGATTTATTTCTAATGAATTGTCTATTTTTTGTCAAACGCTCACTCAATCCCGCAAAAAATGTATTTTAAATTTTGGCCGTTTCATTAATCGGATCAATCGTACAATTCCCCTCCCCCCAAAGCAATCTAGGGGGAAGAAAAAATGGATTTTTCTTGAGCTCACTTTGAGTCTATTCTAGCTTCGTTCAAAATCACCCGTATTACTAAAGAAAATTGAATCAAAATAATAAACTAGGTCAGGGGCGGATCTAAGATTTTCCCGAGGGGGGGGGGGGCGGATTTTCAAAAAAATTTCGAAATTTAGTTGGCTTTTTTTTAGGTCGAGCAAATTGATTTTACGAGCTCTCACAAAGTTGTTTTGGGCAAAAATTTAGCACCGCAGGCAAAATTTTGAAAAAAAAACAGGCCAAAAAGGCGTTTTTAGGCTTTTTTTGGAAATTTTTTACCAAAAAACTGCGTTTTTTTGGCGCGCGCTTCCCCTTAAATTTATCATATATTGGCGCCAGAGGCGCCTTTAGAAAAATTTTAAGTTCCGTCAGCCAAAAATGGAAACCTCAAATTAGTTCAAAGGGGTACCCTTTGTGTCAGCAGGGGGTCGAGTTCCTAGGGGGGGGGGGCGTTTTCCTCCGCCGCCTCCCCCCGCTAACTCCGCACCTGAACTACAATTATTTTTGCGCGTTTGTATGACAAGCGTATTTTATACAGAGTTATTTTTCAGAATCAAAACATGCTTGTGGAGGGCATTCTAGCATGGGTCACTTAGGGGGGATTCTAACCTTAAATTCCAAAAGTTCGACTCTACAGAACAAAGTGAAACTTCTGTATTAGTCATATTGTTGTTTGATATTTTATTCAGCAAAAAAATTTAACTGGCTCCCCGGGTTGACCATAAATGCATATCATACAATTCTCATAAATGAGAAATTTCTTTTCATACAATTTCTTACATACAGAAAATTGTGTGAAAACTTTATAATAAACATTTTCCCATTAATGGAAATTGTATGATAGGTGTTTTCTCCATTAACCAAAAAGTTGCTTTTTGTTTCTAAATTTATTTTCTGAAAAATTTTGGGTTGTGTTTGCAATTGAACACACGTGACAAAGACCTTGGTTACTCAAAGCACCAAAGGTTGGACGGTCTTATATTTACAATGCATAAAAAACGGCCTGAATTGTCTTCCAGATGTCTTTCACAAATGATATAACAAAAGTAACAAACTTTTAATTTTTGGCAAAGGTTTTCAGTGATGATTATTTTAAATTTTTTGTTTTCAAATTATCAGGCATTGATCAAGGCATACATAAACACGCCACACAAAGCAAATAGGAATTTTCAGCATTTTTGAAAATTACTTTCATACAGATATTTTAAATCAGTTTTTGTTGTCACCAGTCTGTTCAACTGTTCTCAAAAAGCCGCAGAAATGGTTTAATTTTTTTTCTATTGTTTTTCGAAAATGTATGAAAATTGAATGACAAGCATTTTCTCCATACAGTTGATGTATGGATTTGTATGATATTGATTTTTGTTGTATGGAATTGTATGATAAGCATTTTCGCTGTATGGAGGTCAACCCGGGTCTTGACACAAAAATTTTTGGCTCCGATTTTCGAGTTTTTTTTGTATGTGGTTTTAGTTTTTAAGAACTTTCATCCCGTCACGCAATTTTTTTTTGATTTTTGATCTGAAATACTTGATATCTAAGACAAACTTCTGGTCAGAAATTTTTTATTAAATAATTTTAAAAAGCATGGGTTTTCTTAGGGTTCTTTATTTCTACGGCTATTTTGTTTACTCGAAGCATGTTCATCTCGTTGCAGTTGAGCAGTGAACTGATTTTTGTTTTTTTTTCCGGAAGTTGTTATATCTGAACTAGAAAAGAAATAGATCAGTTTTGAGCAAAAAATACAAGAAAAAATGGATAGATATTCTATATAACATTTCTATCTAGAAAAATAGCTTCCTCTGGGTATGGGAACGGAAGAAAAAAATCTTTAAAAAAAACGTTTTTCAACAATAAAAGGCTCGCTTTGGTTTTTTTAAATTTATTTCCGTTTGTCTGTTAATTTTGTCTCAAGAAGTAAAAGTTAAGTGAAATTCTTTTTTACTTGACTTTTGCTGCTGCGTTCTTGCTGAAATAATTGAAATTTTCTTCATATTTTTTCAACGAAATTATATATAAGTATATTTTGGGCCTTCCTGAAGTCAAACAATTACTCAGCTCTAGTGGTACTCAAATGATTAATGGTTCTTGCTTCTATACAATTTGAAAACTAAACAATGAAGTTTTTTTGTTTCTGTAAAACAAAGACAAACGTTGTATTTTAAATGAAAACGTCTTTTGTTTACTCAGCTATAAAAACGCGCAAGAAAGGTATTCTTTTTTTTCAAACACTCATCACGATGAAGTGTATTCTTTTTTTTTAAAATAAATTTCAAATTCGTTTCTGTTTATTTTTGTTGGTTGCTTTTGATTGTTACTCATCTGAGTTTGAGTATAATACAAAAGATTGCTGAAGAGGCTGGGTATTTTTTTAAAAAAAAACTGGTGTTTTTCCAAAAAAAAATTGAACACCTTTTTTTTTGCTAGCGATTTTGTAAACCAATATCTTGTAACTGAAAGATCTTCCATCAAACTGGCGGCGGTATTGACGATTCAATGATATTCATCTGGGTTCCAAGAAAATTGTATTAAGATTAGGTTTAGTTTTTTTTCCTCGATTTCGCATACTACTTCAAAGTGGTTGTAAAGTAATACTTTTAAGTGTGCTTAAAATGGTTCGTTTACTTTATTCACATTTAGGAACTTCCAAAAAGTTTGTACGTTTTTTTCGTTGTCATTGATGCTGAATTTAATATTCATAGTCTCGACTTTCAATGACGATGTATTTTTCATTGGGGGTATTTTATGACGCTAAACGTCTAAGACAAAGCTATAGAATTTGGGTCGAGTCATAGAATCTGCATACCTAGAACCTTAGAGGGGGTGGGGGTAAGAGGCAAACTTTGGTGCGGTTAGGGCAAGCGGCAAACGGACAAACGTTGATAGGGTGATGGGGGTAAGGGCAAGGGGCCAAACGTTGGCGGGGTGGGGGGTGTGTTTAGGGGCAAGGGATAAACGCTGGCGGGGACGGGGGCAAGGGGAGAAGGGCAAAAAAGTTTTGGCTTAACTTTGGTATGCGAGCCGTCGGTGATATGTTACAATAGGTGGCAGATTCAATTTAAGCCGCATCAAAAAACTGAAAATAATTTATTTTGGATTTTTGAGGTCTAAAATGCTATCAAAACAATCGATTCTCATGTTGCCCTCGGGCAGCAAAATGGAATAAATAACTGATTATAAGCCATTGTTTTTTTAATAATCTATTTAAAATCAATTAAAATAGATTTTATTTCCATTTTATTTTGGTTTCACGCCGTGCAACTTTTTGCAAGAATTGCTGCATTTGTTCTCGGTTTTCAAAGTACAGCCTTCTTGTTTTTTTTTCTAAACCTAAACTTTACCCAACGTTTGTCCCTTTGTCAACACCCCCACCACCAATTTTTGCCCCTTTTCCCCCTTGCCCCCGTTCCCACCAGCGTTTACCCCATTGCCCGTTACCAACCCCCCACCAATGTTTGGCCCCTTGCTGCTTGCATTGACCCCAACAAAGTTTGCCTCTTAACCCCCCCCCCCCACCCTCATTTCACCAGCCACCGAAAAAAATCACCCCCAGTTTGGAACAATTTCTGAGACGGATTAAAACTCCGCTTACGCGTCAATAGCGCGAAATATATCGCGCGTAAATTGTCCCAAATTGTCCAAAATGTCCAAAACTTTTGGCCCGTTTTTCCAAAGTTTTGACTGCAGCGCAGAAAAATTAGCCAAAACAGGGTGTTTTTAGTGCTTTGGAAGAGCTCGAGAAAACAATTTGCTCGGCCTACAAAAAGGTCGACAAAAATTTTGATTTTTTTGAAACTCCTCCTCCACAAGAAAATACTAGAACCAACCCTGAGAGGGAATGATTGTTTTTAAATAACTGCCATTTCATATGACAGTTGCAGGAGTCGTTATTGATAATTATTGTTCCGACTTTCGATACGAAAGTAACGGAAAATTTGTGCTCGGGGTGGGGTTTTTTGTTCTTTGGACAAATTCCGGTTTTTTAACTAACCATATTTGAATATATTTTCAATATCATTTGAAAAGTAGTGTTGTCTTGAGCTCAAATTTGAAAAGATATTTCACCTGTGATCACTTGGGACAATTAACACGTGATATATTTCGCGCTATCAACGCGTAAGTGGAGATTTAATCCGTCTTATAAATCGTTCCAAATTGGTTGACGAAGCTTATTTGCCATAATTGATTTGTTACAAGGAACGAAATCTATCTTCTTATACTTTATATGGCGTGTGGGGGATGATTTTTAAAAAAAATTTCAAATTTTAGAAGAAAAAAAATTTCATTTTATTTTATTTCATTTCAATTTTTTTTGTTATTACTGCTGCTCAATAAACCTTGAAAGGCAGTCGGAACATTCAGGGCTTTGCCCTGATACGAGCAGTCTTGTTCACTTTTATAGACACTGACAATAAAATTCAATTTTTATCAACTTTTATTCATTGAACTCCATTTCGGGAAATAGCTGGTTAGCTCTGTGTCACACTCAAATAGTATTTATATTTCAGTAATTAAACCAAATGATAGCAAAAAAGCGTCTTCAATATTTTATAAAAAGAACAAAGAATTCACAAAAACTATCTTAATACCATGTACAATTGACTGGAAAAACACATTTTCTGCTCATGAGTTTGATACATGCATTATTTAGCAATTTTGCCACCTAATGAACTATTGCGCCCAGCACAGTTTTGTTTCTAACTTCGCGTCCCGAGTAACTGTTAAATTTTTCTCTCTGCTCTTTCCCTTTGTGTACAAAATAAAATCAGCAAATATTTCAAAGTTTTAAGCTTTTCAATATATAGTTTTAATGAAAAAGAAAGAAAAAATTAGTCAATTCGGTTCCAAGAACTTTAGAGTAGTCACATATGGGAGGACGTCCAAAGGCAGTGGATCTGTCAAGTGCACCTTAGGAGCAAAGTAATATTTAGCAGCTTTTCTGCGTAACACATATGGCTACTGAAATTAAGAGAGGCTAAAATGATTCAAAAACATATTAAAGTGCAGTAATATTTGATTATACCTGTTTTCAAATTTCATCAAATTAAGACACTTAAGATCTTGTTGACTGGTATGTACAAATCTTAAAATGGCGTATCCTTCTTGTCAATTCGTATTCTTTCATTTGCATAGCTTCTTTAATCAAACTTATTCTTG
The DNA here is from genome assembly GCF_963678635.1 of Symsagittifera roscoffensis. Lineage (NCBI taxonomy): Eukaryota > Metazoa > Xenacoelomorpha > Acoela > Convolutidae > Symsagittifera > Symsagittifera roscoffensis. Next base: position 51,234,248 of record NC_087066.1, read on the forward strand.
TTTCTTATTCTTGTACTAATTGCTCTTAACTTGGTTGATATCAAACTTTCTAATATTTGTAAGCTTTTAATTCGATTTTCCTGATTGAGACATTGATCTGTTTTTTCATTTGATATTACGCTGTTGATTGTTATTGTCGAGCAGAAGTGTTCTTCCCTTGTTTTTTTTTGCCAATATTGTAGTCATTTCATAATTATAAAGTTCCCCCTTTGAGTAGAATTTGTGATCCTTTTTTAATTTTTCCCAAGATATCCAATCTTTCTAAGTTGAAAAAATGCGTAAAATGCTCTTTTAAGAATTCTCTATTTTTTCAACTCCGTCCTATTTGCTAATCTATATACTAGAACTACATTTTGCAATACTAGTCTTAAAGTCTAATTAATGTTTTTTGATTGAAAAAATTCTGTAGTGATAAATTAACTTCCTGTCAGTGAGGTCAATTTTATCAAGGCTCCCTCTTCAGTATTTGTATGACACTCATTAATGATTGACCCCCCATAATGTGACAACCTAATTTTTTCGAATTTTAAGACCCCCTTATTTTTTAGAAACGCCAATAGACTCTATTTTCGAGGGGATGATCAACCTTTTAAAAAAGTAAAAATTTTGTGCATGCGATCGGATGAAAACTAGTGCGCACGCCATTAAGAAAAGCGCATTTTCCGCAATTATTGGTTTTCTTTTAGTTATCAAGCAGCAATTAATTCACTAAAAACGGCAGTTTGTCAAATAAAATGTTCTCTATGCCTCATTTGCTTAATTAAGTTTGCATGGATTTAGCGGGAATAAAAGGCTTTCAAGTGCGTCATTTTGAGGCGTCTTTTCAGTGGTTTTAAAAAGCGAAATTTCAAAAAAAGGGCAAAAGCTTTCAAAACTAAAAGCGAAAACGGTACAAAAGAAACAAAAGGTCTCAAAATATTTTATCGTCCCACAAAAATGTGCACAAGCAGTATTGTTTAAAAGATGAAACCGGAAAGAAATTGGACCGTGTTTTGAGGTACTTCAAGTTTCAAAGTGAACACAGAATGAAAGGAAAAGAAAAGGTATGGATGGTTTAATTATGAAAAACAGGGGAGGGTGAGATTTTTTTGGAGAAATGAATAAAAACAGTGAAGGGGAGAGGGGGAAATGTCGAGTCCATTTCCTTTTTCATCCAATAGCATTTAGCTGATTTTTAATGTTTTCTAAATCCGCTAAATGCTAATGCGCTTTGCTCTCTGGTCCGTTTTGGGCTCTTTTCTTTTATAAATTCCTAGCTACCGTTATTCAGTCTCCCAATAGATGGTGTCTGAGTGTTTTGCTTTCCGCTACCGTCGTTTTTCTCTCTGATTTTCAAACAATTCCGTTCAAGCTTCGAAGCTTTACTACACGTTTTCAACGCTTGGGTGAGTTTTTTTTTACTGTCTTTATGTTTCTTTTTCTTTGAAACTTTTTCCAATAATGTGGAAATTTTACGTAGACAATAAATTATTGAAATCTTCATCTTTCTGCATGCAAACTATCTTTCCAAATATTATGCAAATTATATTATGAATATTTATTACTAGAATTATTTAGCAATATGGTATTTTTAGAGGGCGGTTAACCACTCAGTGTAAGACAATGACTCGAATAGTGAATGCCCGATGTGATTATCATAGGCATGCGCGGATCTAGAACTTTCTTCAGGGGGAAAAATCTTCTTTGAAAATGGAAATTAGACCATTTCAGAAAAACTTAGACAAAGATTTGTAAAGTCCGGTCAAGGTCAAAAAGGAGCGCGCTCCCTTTCAAATTTTTTTATGTATTGGTGATGATGGCGCTTTCAGAGAACTTTAGTGTTGATTCACAAAAAGTGGTTGTCAAAAAAAAGTACCATGGGGAACCTTTGGGTCGTCAGGGGGTCGACGGATTCCATAAACTTGATGGGGGGAGGGGATAAAGACGTTGAATTTATTTTGATACTAACTTTTGACATACGTTGTTGACTGACCGACACTGAAATTTTTCTAAGTTCACGGATGGCCTCAATCTGCATTAATTTCAAGCGGAGCGCGCAAAAATAAACTAATTTTTTGACAAAACGGCCTAAGCGAAAACAAAAAACAAAGATAGACGGTTGAGCAAGTAGCACAGAAAATTCCGACCACATTTAAAAAACTTTCAATTTTTTTTTTAATTTCGTCGTGTTTTGTTCGTGGAGTGATGAGATAATCTGAGCAAAGTTCTAGAGATTAGGAGTATTCAATGGTAATAATTATTTTAATATATCCAACAACAATTTTCCAAAAAAAATTCAAAAATAAGTTCCAAAATTTTGTGCTGAAAAATTTTTGTCGTAGTTTTTTGTTTTCTGATAGAATTACTATCAAAAAAATTCGAAAACTAATTTGACTGGAATAAAACCAAGTTTTTACGGCTTGAATTTAATTTTTATAAATTGACTTTCAAAAGCCAATTATAAGATCGATTCTCGTTTCACTCGAAATAAGAATAAACATATCTTAGTAGCTTTACACTAGGTTTAAAATGCTATATCATGCGTTATTGTTTTTGAGAATAAAAAAAATAGAAAAAACAGTTTTACTCTTATAAAATTAAATTTTCACGGCTTGAGTTTAAACTTTGTAAACAGACTTTCTTTTATAAGCCAATTATAAGTTCGATTCTTGTTTCACTCGAAATAAGAATAAAGCACATCTTAGTAGCTTTACACTAGGTTTAAAATGACTATATCATGCGTTAATGTTATTGAGAATGAAAAAAAATACAACAAACAATTTTACTGTTAAAAAACTAAAAATTTCACGGCTTGAATTTAAACTTTATAAACAGACTTTTATAAGCCAATTATAAGTTCGATTCTCGTTTCACTCGAAAAAAGAATAAAACATATCTTAGTAGCTTTACACTAGGTTTAAAATGACTATATCATGCGTTATTGTTTTTGAGAATGAAAAAAAATACAAAAAACAGTTTTACTGGTATAAATTTAAATCTTCACGGCTTGAGTTTAATTTTTATAAACAGACTTTTATAAGCCAATTTTAAGTTCGATTCTCGTTTCACTCGACATGAAAATAAAACACAAAAGATGTTAGGCCAGTTTTTCTTCAAACTGGGAAAAAAGGTTTAACATAACTTTAAAGTCATTAGTATCACGACTGAAAGAGCTAAAATTTTGTAAAGTTATATCACTCAGCCCATTCCAGTGATAACTTTTGGTGCCTGATTTTGTGTTGAGAACAATAAAAAAAATGGTCGTAACAATCAGCGGATTATCCAAAAAATGAATACATTGACGTAAGAGAGCTCAAAAACAAGTTTAGCAACCCTAATCTGGCTTTTACGCAGTAGTGATTTGCCTAAAACGAGTCAACGAAATTATCTGAAATATTTTTTTACCTTACAATGACATATTACGATTATTGAAAAAAGCCAAGCAAACTTGGCTTACTAAATAGAAGCTGGGAGATATATTAGATTAGATGGCATATTCAAGTTTAATAGCTGGATCGCTCTTGGTTATACTTCGGTTTTTATGAATTTTTCATTGCCAAATTGTTTTGAAAAGGAAGTGTAAAATTTGAATTTTGGAGTTTAAAATTTAATTTTCTAGTCTAATATATGCACTGCTCAAATAAAATCTCAAAAAATCTCCCTATTATGATATATCAACAAGAATTGCAATAAAACATCACATGGAAATTTTAATTAGTGCAACAAAGACATCTTCAACAAATCACCTGTTATATTTAAACCAAACCAACAAAGTGTAGTCTGTGAGAAGACAACCGCGCATTCAACTCGTCAGCTTCTAGGCAAATTTTTTATTAAGCAATCAGAATCACGATAAGAAGGAAAACGAAACTTTCAATTATTTTTGCGTACGTTTGGTTTTCTTATCTCAATTCTGATTGGTTGATATAACGATTGTCTAACTGACGAGTATGAATACGCGCTTGTCTACTTCCTGCTGCGTAACGCAAACCAACTCAGCACCCAATTTATTTTTAATTTCTTTGCGTTCTCCAAGACCAAAATTGATTGATTTTAACTTGCGTTTATTTTGTTTACCGAGCATTTTATACCATTCAGCGCGAGGCGCCAATTAGCAAAAAATTCATTACTCGATTTTGAAAATTCCAGTCAAATGGATTTTCATTAGAGACGGACGCCTGATGATATTGAATTCAAATTCCATTAAGCTTGTTGAACATCGGCGCTCTTTTGAAATAATAGTTTTTCCTGTTTTTCGGATGGAAAACGTCATCCTGTAATTAGAATGCATCTTGCGGTTGGTGCGACATTTCATGTTAGCTCCAACCATCTCATTAATGCAAGTTCTGCCATCGAAATTTGATATTTGATTCAAAGCCACGCGAGGGGAAATAATTTAGACGCCATTAAATAAATTGAAAGATTGAGACTAAGCAGATACTACCTGGTGCTTCTTCATAATTCAGGATTACAGGATTATCCAATTTTTTGAAGTGAAAGGGAATCTTGTTGACAATTTCTCCCCAATGGTACGTAGTAACAAATCCCCCCCCCCCCCCATTAGGAAAGAATTGAACAGTTAAGCATATACGAAATTTGAACCTTTTACCAACTCACCCTTTTGCAAACATGGGAAAATAGTTAACAAGATCCGTGAAATGCAGTGTTCGCCTACTCTACTGTCCCAAAATTTAATTGATTAATCGAAACATTCAGTAATGTTTCGCCACAACGCAGGCGCGGATCTACGATTTTCTCGCGGGGAAAAATAATATTTTTAAAGTTAGTGGTCATTCTTTCCGAAATGCTTTTCAGAGCTTTTCGAGATCTGTATAAAGACCCCATTTCCCCTGTTTTTTCGACTCATGTTTTCTTACAAATTTTTCTCAAATTCAGTGGATGCTGGCGCCAAAACGCCCTTGGAAAAACTTGATATTGGTGACCAATAGTGTACGTTGTAAAATAGTAGTACCAAGGGGGACCTTGGGGGCAATCAATTGTTTGAATTTTTCAGAGGATGGGGTATTTTGGTCTGCGTAACTTTTTTTCCGTAAAAATGATCTCTTCCTGAGCGCAAGAAAGTAAAAAGTTGCCAAAAAAATTGATTTTTTGGATCTTGTTAACAATTTCCTCCCCTATGGTACCTTTTGACGAATTTCCCCCTAATTAGAAAAAATTAAACAGTCAAGCGTAAAATGCATTCAAGCATCTTGTAACTTATTTGCAAAAGTGTTAGCAGGCAAATAGTTAACGTTAACGGGATCAGATTTTTGTTGCTTAGAAATACTTGGTTTGGTCAAACTAACGTCAAACAAACTATATTTTAAGTCTCGTTTTCCGGACAGAATTTAAGGAGTATTTTGGATGTTTCCATTGCAAAAGCTGGTGCCCAATTGTCGATTAACCTAAGGGTTATATCGTCATTAATCATCTCCACCTATAATTGGATATCTTTGAAAGATCTTCAAGAAACTTGATTTTTTTTGTCCAAATTCAAAGTAAACGTGTTTGGAAGACATTCTATTCAACTTTCATTTATGCTACTGGTTCTCGAAATCTGAATCCTAAACTTTACCCTAATTATGTTTAGTTTTTTTTCACAATTTTCTTATCTGATTTTTTTTGTACTTTATCATGAGTTCGTTGAATAATTCTTATTTGTTCATCACTGGAGGAAGTGGCAAGGAGCTGAAACATTTTGAAAAAATCAAAGGAACTTCTTAATTCCAGGTTTGAATGAAAACTTTGAATGCCTAATCCCTGGTTCAAAATAGCCTATTTTCTAATAAGCCATGTTGCTGTTTAAAATAAACTGCGCCTGGGGTTCATTTCAGGGGCTATTCTTATGCGCAAAAGACTGAGTGGGCCAAAATTCTCAGTCAACCCGCGCTTAGTGAAATGCCCAAAATAGACTGATTTTAGAGCTTATTTCCTCCGAACTTATGAATAATGAATAATGAAAATGATAGGTAGAATTAATTGGGGCAATCGGTCCTTCAATCGGTCCTTCGATCGGTTCAAGTCAGAAAGAAGCAAAAAAACTGCCCGGATTGAGATTTTAAATCAGTCGAAAACGTACAAAAGGAAGCTTTTCAACAGTTTCCGCTCCTTTCCACGGAAACGAATAGAAAAAAAAAGATTCCAGAAAGGTCTATTCGTTTTTAACAAGTCAATTCAGCGAAAATATCTGTCGATTCAGCACGAAATTATCTGAGAAAACTTGCTGAAAAAGCATACAAATTTCATTGTTTTTCTCTTTAGTCAGAGACTTTTTTCGCTGACAAATGTTTTTACCGACAATTATTTGCTTTGAAATATTCTCAACTAAAGTTTTTTTAAATAAACAAATAAAGCGGAAAAAAGTATGAGCTCAATTTACTAAGGAGTTGGATTGGGTTTCTCCAAGGGTCGTTTTCTCTTCAATCCGTACCATCACAGATAACCAGGTTTTTGAACAGAAATTTAATCAGTTTTTTATGCGACCAGAAAAGAAAAAGGTTTTGACGTTTTTGCAGAAAATCAAAAATAATTTTTCATAACAGAAATGACACAAATTTGTCAGTTATAGAGGTTAACAGAAACTACTTAAGCTCTTGAAAATGAAAACTGAAACAGCGTTAGAAGCTCCTAAACAAAACAGAAATTAAATCAGTAGAAAAGCTTGAAGACATTACAAAATACGTATATTTTTGAGTTTACATGGATACCAGTCAGGCTTTACCCATAAACTGGTAAACAAACGTACTTTTGCAATCGCAACTGATGAAAAAATGTGGAGTTTTTTGTTAGTTACTGGTTGTCCCCGGGTTACCTAGTACTACTTTACGTCCTCATCAATTCCTTAGTTCAAATTACTGTCAAATTCTTTCTTGTACTCATGACATGAGAGCAATTTTGATAACTGGAAGACGCATCTACAATAACCTACTGCTCTGATATTTTTTTCATTTCTCATTCCTGATTTTAATAATTTTAAAAATACACGTTTTTTTATTATCCTAGTTTGAGAATTAGTTGAAATAGAACGAATTTGTCACAGCAGAACCTGCCAATTCCACAATAACATCAACAGCATCAACAATGCCGACCAAAACAGTCGGTCTTAATTTAATCGAAAGAAAGCCTGCAAGTGTACAATTGGACAAACCAATTTTTTTTTTCAAACGAGTCGAACGACTCCTCAAGTTGAGTTTCTAAAGCCAAAGCAGATAACAAAACCAATTTTGACGCCTGAGTTTCTAAAGCCAAAGCAGATAACAAAACCAATTTTGAGTTAGCAAAAATTAATGCACAGAAACTACTTAACTTCAGAAACGGCATAACGAACCGAGAGTTCATCCTATCGACAATCCGACAGATGACAAATAATTACAGCGAGTACAGAAAACTGCTCAAACTAATCAGCATACAAAGAGAAAAGAAGAATCCAGCAATCAAAAGCTCCCATTCTAACAATCAAAATCCAACAATTTATCAAACTGCTTGTAATACATCAGTAACTCATCAGCAGTCACAAATCAAGAACAATAGCCAATTTTTTTTAGCGGTTTTTGCATCTCAAGTAATCAAAAACAAAATATTTCAAACGAATAACGTCAAAAACAGACAATTTTTCCGCAGTCAAATGTTTTTTTTCTACACCCCAGACAAACATCATTACAGCAGAGTACAAAGCGCCAGTTTCATCTGGAGCGCTTACGTTGTTTCACCTGCTGAAATTGACATGTTGTCTGCAAACTTCACAAGTAGAACGGTGACTCGATGAACCGGAAACAAATTCAAACTACTGTTCACAGTCAACCAATGACGGCAACGAGAGCTTAGCTCAACTGAAATAGTTAACAACAGGCTCATCAAAGCGCTTATCAAACAATCGCATGATACTCATTCAACAGCGCTATTTTTTCAACTGCTCCTAAAAGTTTCAACTACTGAACAGAAGACCAGACTTAATTGTACACCATTAAGTCAACGGACACCAGCAACTACCTCTTTTTTCGACACAACATAAAAACTCCTCCAATTAGGTGTAGCCGATCGAAGCTTCAAGATATCAAATAAGACGAACTCCTGTTTTTTTGTGACTTGGATATGTGAATCTTTGATCAATTCAGATTTGCCAATTGACGATAAGGGAAGACCAATACGTGCAAAGTCCCCTGAATAAATTGTCTGGGACAGCACATGGTAAAAGATTGCATTTTAAGGCGAACATGCATCCATTTCAACAGACAGCTTAACCGATATTTTCTTCAACATAAAACCCAATTAACTTCCTTAACATACTTCGTTAACAAAGCAGCGCATATTCAGCAACATAATAGAAATTAGAAAACCGATACCAGAAGCAACTTGTTACCTTTGTACTTGTTACCATCACTGTAGTAACAATTATGCTTTTCCGGACAACGAATGCAATGAAAACTATTTGCTTCAAGCGATATCCGACTGTCTTGAAAGCCACGGCTCTTAATAATTCTCCATCGGTTCACTTTTTAATTCGAATACTTCAAAACACGATCTTTTCAATTGACCGTTTATTTTATTGCCAACATCGGCTAACTGTTTTTAGCCACACGTGTTTGCTTGCTCGAGAAGTCAAACCTAGAAAAAGTTTAAGCTGACAAAATCATAGCAATTACAAACATTCAAAAGACAAAAATTTCCCAGGTTTCAATCTCAATAAAACCAACAACCCTGAGCTTTCAACATTTTAAAATGATAAGAGAACGCACCGCGTGCAGTTTATACAACTCCTGTTCGAACAAATGCTGGACCGACGGCTTTTTAACTTGGTTCTTAACTCTTCTCCATATAACGAAATCAATGAAGATGCAGAACTCTCCGAACTACAAGCGTCTGTTCAGACATTACGCAATTACGGAACTTAATCAGAAGTAGCCCTCTGGAAAGACAAGAAACGAGACTCGGAAAGCAGTCGGCAGACGAACACCTACTGAGAAGGGCGGTACGGAATTTTGTAGAAGCAAACCCGGCAAGCTTTCCTTGTGACAGGCACTTTCGCAAAAAATATGATAAATATCTACATCTACATATTTGCGAGATATCCGTTCGACCCAAGGACCGGGACTTCACAGATACATTTCGTGTCACTTGCAAGCTTCAGCCAATTTTGCTGTTTAAACATGCTGAGACAATAGTTAATGTTAAAGGGTACCCCCGCATTGAGAAACTCATCGACTGCCACCTCTCAGACAATTTCTACCAACCAATCAAAAGTGTAAAAGAAGCAAAACAAACTCTCTCGGATTCAAGAAAATTTTTTGCGACAGTACGGCCCCATCTGACTGAGTGGATCACAACGCACCCAGAGATTGAATTGCACTGCTCAGCAAACAGCGCCATATCTCAAGACGAGCTAGAAAACAACATAACAACAAAAAAATTGTTATAATTCGAACTGAGCATTACGCAGAATCATTATTCATTCAGAGAAAGAAAATTCAAGCTTTGGAAACAAAAAAGCCAACATAATGCAAAAATCTGCATTATACAACCCTCATAATCATCCTTTTGCCCTTGAAATTTTCAGTGAAACAGATGGAGGAAAAGACCTGGAAAGAATATCATCAAATCTTTTGAGAAGTTTTCCCCGAGTTCTTCTTACTTCTCCTGAAAGTCGCCAACCTTCAACCAATCGAAGTGCCCCGTCATATTTTTTTTGCAAATTCAACTACAGATAGTTCCTTGCACATCGTATGGGATGCCTCCTGTTGCTTCTACAGATTACCTTGTCCAAACTGCGAGCATCATTTGAACTAACAGAGACCACAAGTTTATTTATTTGATTATTGATCGAAACTTCCCAACATTTTTTGAAGAAAAACATCCAAAAGTTTAGTTTTTCATACGACATGCTCATACATTTTTAGAGAATTTTACATCCGAGCATATCTCTAACGAAGATATTTTTGAGAAAAAGTAAATTTCTAACATTTTCGCAACTATGTGCATTGTCAGTGTTTTTACAATAAACTAATAAAATTGACAATAAAAACTTCAATTTACAAAAAAATATGTACAATAATTCACATAAATTTTGGTTCTAAACCATCATGTTACAAAATTAGGCAATCAAAGTTGACATTTTATTTAGATTAAAATTTTTATAACCTCTAAATGTAATTATAAGATTTTCAATTAATTCGTCCGGAAGCTTCTGAGTCATATTTTTGATATAGACATGTACATTTTTAAATAAAAAAACCAAAAATATTTTGAGAACTATGCTTTCGAAGATAACTCCTTGCTCCTAGATTCATCGCGCGTAATCAAGCCCGGTTTTTTTCCTGATATGTTTTGCTTCTAGTGGTACTAGTTTTGTTTGGTTTTTTAACCTATCTATAATTTCCTAACTAACCTCTGCGCAATTTCCTTTACGAGTGCATTGTTGAAGGTGGAGGCCCACCGGGGAGTCTGTTTTCTAATGTTCCTCAATTCTAGTGGTCAAATAACGAACAGTTTGCCCGAAATAGGTGGAAGTGCATCCACTACATGGCAGTTTAAAAACCAGTCGTGACTTGAGGTCATTAGAAAATGCTGACTTCACCGATGGTATAAGATTCTATAGTTTTCTTGTGGGGAAAACCACTTTAACGTTAGTTAAACTTCATAACGTGCTTGCAACATATTGGCTTTGGTTACCTCTACATTGCACCAACATTGGGAACTACTCGTCCTTTGATGATTGATTTGAAAAACTCCTCTCACTATCCAGGGGTTTCCCCTTACCCTCGTTGACTTTGATCAGGGCGCCTGCCGCAAACTTTGCGGAAACTTTTTCAGGATACTGATTTGTCAGCTATTGCGCCCCATTAGTTTCCATAGCCTTATTAAATTGCTCCCAGTTAGATGTACTCCTACAAACACTATAAGCAGCGCCTTAGATAACACTACGATTATACTGAGTTAGCGTGCAGCTTCTATAGTTTAGTATAGTCCCAGTATCTGTTGTTTTTTTGATACCAATTGCAGGTTACACCCCTATCTTGTGACACATTTATGTTCAAATACAGGAACGGCAAATTCCCCTCTGAATTAGTTTCCTCTAGAGTGAACTGCAGACTTGGATGAAGAGAATTGGCGGCATCGAGAACACAAATCGGCAAATCGGCTCACCTTCAACTGTTCTAACAATGTCATTCACATACCTGAAGAAGATTTTGCTTGTATCCTTCTGCTTGTTCTTAGCCCGGCAGCAGTTTTCACAAAAACAGACTCGGTTATTGATGCGTAAATATCATCGGACATTTTTCTGCATTTTAGATGATACCAGTTTTGGAATTTATCGCATTCAACCCCATCCGATATGAATGCAACTTTCGTGTTGCAACATGGGCATAAACCGTTTTTGTCAATCATTGGCTGTTTCTCTGTTCCTGCTGGTATTTCTTGTTTCAGAGCAAACTCGTATTATTTTAGCCATAGCTGTGGAAGAATTACAGCAAGGGAAGCTCCAATTGATAGACCATCAATTTGCACATACTATGAATCATTACACTGCCATATTCAAAAGCCTTTGCATAGTTGCTCTTTGATTTTCAGGAGGAGACTGTAAGGCAATTTGAACATTAGTGTTTAAACATTTCACATCAAAAGGTATAGTGGTTTCATCGGGATCTAGAGCAAGGTTTTCAATAGTTTCTCTGGCATCTTTGGTATTTGTTTCTATATTGGCTGCATCGATGTGTCAAAAAACTTTGCAAGTGTTTTGTTGATACCCTCATACGACCAGCCCGGAAGTGATAGTACTGATCGTAGTGTGTGTCAGCCTTGTGTACCTTAGCTAAACCGTACGAACTGACGAGTTGTCCCCCTGTTGGCCTAATTTTGCAATATAACTGTTCGCTTGTCTCGTCTCTTTTGTTCATGGCATGTAATTATTCGTTAAATCCCTTCTCAATTTTCAGTACCACCTCATCAGTTGTTGACTCTTTTGTCGAAAACCGAGCAGATTGCATCAAAAATACTAGTTTTGATTCATACGTTTGTTTCCTCATAATGTAAAAACCAACCGCTCCATCGAAAAGCACAGCCAGCAACCCATTATCTTGATATTTTTCCTCGTTTTTTCAACGGCTTTGTCTCTTTGAGTACGCCTTCTTTTTTTGCATATGCTTTTGCCGCGTTTTTTTTCCACATAAACTTCCGCCCGATGTTTTTTTTTTGATTTTTTAATTGTGAGAGGAAAATATCGATATCAGCCAAGAAGTGCGTGTCGTTAAATTTGTTTCTAATTGGATGGTTTTGACCAATTGACAGCATTTCATGTACCCTCCTGGCAGTTCAAGGTTATCGAACACCATAATTGATCGCTCATTTTGCCCCCAAAAGGTTTATTTTGTCTCTCGGACAGTGTTTCTATCAGTTTTCTTTGGTTTTCTGATGTTGTCTTTAAGCTCACGTCAACTTGACGCCTTACGAAACCGAAAATGGATGCCCACTACTGGTCGTCGATTTCTTTGTGCACAAGCGATCGGGCTTTCACTACCATCTCCTCATACCTTTTCCTGTACTCATTTGCCCTAGACGTTTTAATCCATAGTAGTTTTAAGTTATGCACAGCTTGGTTCAAAATAAACCGTTTTCGGGGACCCTAAACTTCTAAAAGTCCAGTATTAGATCGTTTAGTAGTATTAGTAGTAGTAGTAGTAGTAGTAGTAGTAGTAGTAGTAGTAGTAGTAGTAGTAATATGATTTCTGTGGTTCACACAAGGTGTTTGGACCCCGTCAGTTTCTCGTTTCATATAACAGTTCTATTTCTGCAATTGTTCCTCGTACAATCGCACGCTAATTTCCAAGTGCACTTGTCGCTCTCATTGCATTGCTCGAATTTCGACCAGAAGATTTTTAGAAGTCATTGTTTTGAGCCAGTCCCTTTCCTTAAATTGATTTTTAACACATTCGCAAGTCGACAGGTTTGGTACATGAAGTTCTGTTCGCATTTGGCTTGCCTTGGATGTCTCACCTGAAACAAATTTGCGCGCGAGAACTCTGTGTAATATAGTATGTCTAGATCACATGCCTCATAACGTACCAAAATCAATTTTGAAAGCAACAGCAAGTTGTTTAGCTGAAGATAAATTGGCAAAGTAAGAATCCCTAGTACTTTCAAGTTTTCGTTGTATGGGACACTATTAAGGCAAATTCATTTTACTGCTCTTCGCTGAATCGTTTCTAATTCGGACATTACGTTTGTATTTAAACCAAAACACGGACTGGCGTAAAGAATCACGGGAATTATCATGGATTTGAATAAATTCGATTTCGCTACTCTGTTTAAATTCGATATGTTTCTTTTGATCGCGAATTTTTTTTTTGCTTTTAAGCCTTCTTTGACAATGTGTAGATTCCAGCTCATGTCATTTGAAATTGTAATCCCTAGAACCTTCTGAGTGTCCACTAATTTAATTTCCGTATTGTTGAAGCAAAATTTGTTTGAACTTTTAGTAAAGCTCACGTGGGTGCATTTATCAACATCGAATGGCATAATGTTTTGAACTGTTCAGTTGTATATCACATTAAATTCATTTTGAAATTCTTCTTTAGCTAGTCCTAGGCTGATGAATTTTGTATCATCTGCGAAAAGTATAGGTGCGCATTTTGGCAAAGAGAAGGCAAGTCATTAATGAAAATTAGGAAAAAGAGTGGCCCGAGGATGCTGTATTGGGGCACTCCGCTTGTTACGGGCTTTGGATCTGAGATTTCGCTATTCACTTTGACAAATTGGGACCTTTTTGGTAGATAAAATTTCAATAATTTGATCAAATTTCTACCTACTCCGTTTTTGTAAAGCTTCATCAAGAGGATACCGTGGTCAACACGGTCGAACGCTTTACTAAAGTCCGCGAAAACAATCTCCATATCACTTGCTTCGTCATGACTTTTGTTGGCTATCTGTAAGAAAGTTAATAGCTGTAAGACAGTGGATTAATTCTTCCGAAACCCATGTTGTGAACTATGAAACATAGGTGATAGATGTTCGTATAATCTCCTAAATATTATACGCTCTAATATTTTTGAAACTATACAAAGAAGGGAGACGGGTCTAAAATTTTCAATGTCTTTTTTATCGTCTTTTTATGAATTGGGATGATTATAGCTGCTTTCCAGTAGTCTAAAAAACGCCCACTTTGAATAATTTTACAAAACATTTGATAGATAGAATGAGATAGAGATGCTTGTGTTTTATTGAACAGTACTGGCGGTAAATCGTGGGGGCCTTTACTTTAATTCGTGTTCAACGATTGACATCTTTCACGTATCTCGAGCTCAGTGACACTAATTGTATCAAGGACTGTATTGGAATCAGGTTCGGATGGTTCTGAAAATGTGCACGATTCAATGTACACAGAAGCAAAAAACTTCGAAAATAATTCTGCCTTTATTGGATCGATATCGCCGGTCTCATTTTTGTTTTTCGGTATACTTGGTAAGCTTGATTTATGAAAAACTTTAAAGTATTTTAAAATTTTTCCCGTTGATCGGTCTGACACAAGAGACTGTTTCTTAATCGGCTTTGTCCATTTCGGCGTTCGTTTCTGTCTGTTCAATTAAGTGCAAAACTTTTGGATGAGACTCGGTATATTTCTTTCGAGCTGTATGTAAACTTTCAATAAAATTCGAAGTCGATTGACGTATCCATGGCGGCAAGGGTAATCTATGTTTAGTGCGCTTTGGAATACACTTTTTAATAAGCGAGGATAACTAGTTATACCAATGATTTAGTATCACATTTACATTTGACCAACAGTAAGTGTCAGAATGTTTTTCTAGTATTTGCTCATTGGATAAATCGTAATCACCGTTGTAATAACTAAATATGGTTTCTTTAAAAAACTTACGACGCATAAGATCCGTTGAAGGAGATTTCGACCAGATAATGGTTTGAAAGTTTTCCTAATTTATCGTTACTGTCTAAGGTGTGAACATCTGTTACATGGATTTTATTGCTGGTGGAGATCTAATCGAGAGTACCAATTGAGGCAGTATTAAACGTAATTTTTTGATGAACTTCGAGATTCCCTATTTCTTCCAAAAATGAAATTTCGAATTCTTTAATTGATGACATGTTGCACCAAGTTAATGAGGGGTAATTGAAATCACCATAAAAAAACAAATCACAGTTCTTCCGCAATTTATTAATGTCTTCAAACAGGTTATTTAATTCATTTGGTTTTGGAGCATATTTGCTATTTGCAGGCGGTAGATAACAAGAGACAACCAGCAATTTCCGTTTATCTAGCTTAATGTAGCATGCTACTGCCGCTCTATAGGTATTAAAATTAAAACTTGCAGGTTCTGGCATTAAGCCCGACTTTACGCCAAATAATGTTCCACCGTGAGATGTTGATTGCAGCAATGATCTTCTGTTTGATAGGAAACAGTTGTTTTCATTTGTAAGCCATGTTTCAGACAGGCAAATACTATCAAAGTTCTTTAAATTTATACTGTTCGAAAAAACTGTCTTCTTCCTAGTTTGAATAAACCTCTTACATTGTAACATAGTGCTCTTAATTCTCCGGTTTTGTTTGGTAGTCATTCAGTGCAATTTACTGCTTGGTTATTGAGGTATAATATGTTATTTATGATTTTTATATCTTTTGCATCCTTTCCGCTTTCAAGTAGTTCGCGTCTTTTCTTTAACCAGTTTCGTTGCCTTTCTTGGGCCTCTTTATTTAAGGATTTTGATAGAAAAACTGAATACTTGTTTTCTTGATGTTTGGTTCGTAATTTTTCAACATGGTTGCACGCGCAAATAATCTATCTGCCGTAATAACATTTCGAAACTTCATCAAAATTTGTCTGGGTCTTTTATTAGTTGCGTTAAATTTTCCGAGTCTGTGGAAAGAGGAATTTCCTCTGCATTTGCACCAAGATATTTCATTGTATCGCTTATCATTTTTTCATCGTGCTCAAAAATATTCGATATATCAATTTTGCTGTCAGTACCCATGCTAATTTCCGGCATACCACTAAATCGCAATTCTTGAGATATATCGGAACTAATTTTAACGACATTAGAATACTTAGCTTCCAGTTCGGTAGGAGAAGGATTGCATGTAGGCCGAGATTTTATGATCTCCAGTGACTCTGTGATGTCCTCAATGCCTTTTGACAGCTCGCCCACTTCCACAGTAGATTTTGTACGAATATCAGCACTTAGGCATCCATTGCACAGAAACTTTACATTTGCGGTCCTCGCCAGAAATTTGAAGATATCATGAGAGTATCCCATACACGAGCTATGCGTCCACATTTCGCAGCCCTCGCACATCAGCCATTTCTTCCCCACTGACTTGGAACACATGGTGCATCACTATTGACTTTTAGAGGCCAGTCTTGACCTCGTCGTAGCACCAGACATTTAATACGAAAAAGACTATTTAATAAGTTTCATAAGTTTTTTTTTCATACTCTTACGGCAGATAGATTATTATTTCTACGGCAGATAGATTATTATCAGACACTTTCTCAGAAACTTCAGTCTATGTATAGACTCTTGAACATTTTTAAAGAACTTTAAATAGTCCAACACAATTTTCCAAGTTAGTTTTCTTTTTAAAGCTTATTTTTAATTTCTCAGCTGAAAACCAATTGATAAAAATATCTCTGAACTTGTTATTTTTAGCCTGTAAATTTTGTTTGTTAAAGTGTAAAAAAAAAAAAAACTTACTAGCAAAAATTGATAAAACGAATAACATTCAGTGCTGACAATAGTGCAACTCTAACTTTGAAACAATTATAAACTATAGTTTTGTTTCAACCGAAAACATTTTATTGCCAACATCAAATGTAAAGTGCTAAAAAATGAGTCGAACCAGTATGACGCATTCTTTGGCCCTAATTCAATCTGAAATAATTCTGAGTGCGGATAAATTGCCACGCAGAAACAATTCGCACATTAAACAAAAGAAATATCACTCGAATAGCTATGCTAGCTGCATCTTAGTTTAGTGCGAGCAGGCAAGTACGGCAATCGAAAGGTTTTTGGACCGATACCCACACACTCAACTTCACTCAATTAAAAGGCTCTAATATGATAAATAACTCGGCCCATTCCGATGATTATTTGTGGTATCTAATTTTGGGTGGAAAACTAAAACACCCGAATGGTCGGAACAATATTTATTATCTAATTGTACTCAATTGAAATTGGTTATGGAAATTTTTTTGTTGAGTTTTGCTGGTAATAATTAATTTTTCAGAGTTTTTTGTTTTTTAAATTTCTTGATATGAAACATTGTTGTCAAATGTACCTAATTTACTTTTACTATCCAAGTTGTAGGCTTCATTTATATACTATCATCACACTAAAAATAAAAAACGACGCCATTTAAAAAAAAACGACGCCATTAAAATTGTTTTTAATTTCTTAACAATATGGTCGGAACATTCTGTGCTAATTGCACAGCAACCGGCTATCCTTGTTTTCATTTATTTGTGTTTCAACTATTCATCCGTACCTCTGTGTTTCAATTTTCTGGTTGCTCTGAAAATTTAAATTTGGAAGAATGATCCAACATTTTGGCAAAACTAGCTAAATCAGATTTTTCAGCGCTTCGATTTTGAATCACTTGCAATCCGAAGGACAAACCGTTAAGTCAATAATTAATTTGATGACTATCTTCAACATCTACAACTTCTGAATTAGTCTAGTTTTAGTTCAATGTAATCAACTTTTAAGATTTAAAATAGATCCTCATGTTAACAAAATTTAATTCAATAAATTAAAACGTTTAGCTTACAAGGATTCAGTCGACAAACGTGACTGTCACAATTCAGCTGGCTGCATCATTATCAACCTTTCTTTCCGATAATAACCCGACCTTCTTTACCTGTATGCAAGAACTTAACAATGCATAAGCGCTCCGAATTTGATACTGCCAAAGAGGCAAATACCCTGCCTGGTAATGTTATCGCCAGCCTTCCAGATGCGAATGCTGTAAATGTCAGAGTTCTGGAACATGGCGACTCAAACTCAGAGGATGTGGGAATCACGTTCAGTCCTTTTGCAGATGATGGAGGCAAAACTACGTCCATATCGCTGACAGAAGGTATGTCCTGATTTTTTTCCTAACTATTATTTCTAATTGTTTATGAATCTCGTAAATTAAATAAAACACCTTAATTTAAATTCTTATTCAAGTTCATTAGGCCTTAAGAGAATAATATAGTGTAGCAGACTAGATTTCAATACGCTTATCTCAAAAATTGGTAATTTAATTGCCTTTCGAGGAAAAAAGAGGCTAAAAATTTCGAAATTTATCTCAATTCGTGTGCTTAATAATTTTCAATAATTGAAAATAAAATGAAGTTAAATACTCATGAAAGATGCACATGTTTGTATCTTAATTTCTAATGGAAATGAACTACAACAGAAACGCGGTCGTCTCCTTATGCTTATTTTAGCCATTGTTTTCCTTTTTGATAAATTCCAAAAATTTCTCAACAAAAAATGATCCAAATTTTAAAATTTCAGTCAATGGTATTCCTTTTTTTCCGATGGTCATACATGTGAAGCTTATTATCCTGGGAGGAGTTCGGTAACGCTTACACAGATACACGGTGCTAGGGATTTTAGCAGACCGGTTTTTTTTAGCAGACCAATCTTTAGCTGACTCACAAGAATTATAAAAATAGATAGCTAACTTCTAACGCTGCATTGGCGATTAGCGACTACTTGCTCCGCTGCCTTTCAATTGAACACGAGTGTTATTCTTCGCGTAAATTTTTGCTTTGACGCTAAATTAGGCTTTTGTTTTTGAAGTTGATAATTTTGTTGGCAAATCGTGAAATAATTGAGCGTCTTTTGAGTCTGTCAATCAATCATCCATTATTTTTTATTAAGTTGGTCTGCTAAAAGATTCATTTTTCACTTTTAATGCTAAAAGATTGGTCTGCTAAACGATCGCTCCCCGAGATACGCACATACGCAGACTCTATTCTGTATAGAATTATTTTTTGTTTTTCAGTTAAGTCCTACAAATTGTGGAAATAAATTTTTCGTGGTTTGAAATTTCAATTCAAATTTATTTAATTAAAGGAAGAAAAATGTTACTCTCCTGTAACAAATGACATTTAGTTTTGAAAGTGGATTTCAATGTTTACATTTCGCTGAGGAATGAAAAAAAACCTTATGATCCAGTTTTACTAGATTTTTTCGGTTTTCTTGTTATTTTTTGTCGGCTAAGTTTCCACGACGCGGTGTTGTTTGGTGAGTAGCAATTTCGTTATAATAAAAAGTAGTTTTAATTTTTTTAATGTAATTTATTATTTAATCAGTAATAATCGAATTTGTCTTCATTTTTGTTGCTTAAAAAGTGTATTCGGTTGAAATGGTTTCGGCATACCATAAATGGGCTAGTTTAATAATGCGTTGTTTGAAAAAAGGATATGCTTAAAAATTTCATTTCTGCTTTCCGAAGGGGGGCGTAAAAATTTGGCCTTTTTGTTTTGACAACCATGCGAGCTTGTCTTGAGCTATCTAAAATCTGACGGCAAAAAACCGACTGTACGGCATAGTGGCTTCCTACTCAGCGTTAAAGTTTTTAAATGAAGTGATTTTATTGATTGTTGTTTTTATTTCACAGCCGATGATGAAGATGAGGATTTGCCGAGTGACTTCATGCCCCCTAAACCTACCCAGGAGAAGAGATTGTCGATCCAGATGGGGGCTGTGATGGTGTCCTTCGACATGGATGGGTTCCAACAGGAGGAAGTAGACGAGCAGGAGCTACTATGTGAGTGCAGTCATGTCCTGGCGCAGATCTGAGATTTTCTAGCGTGGGGGGGAGGGGGGGTCTTTTTAGTCGAGTTTTTGGAAAAAAATTGCTCTACCGTTAATTCGCTACTGGTTATATCCGAGGCTCTATTTCTTCATAAATTAGTTTATTTTATCAATGTTGGACGAATCATCCAGATGCTGAAATTAGATGCTGAAACCGGTCCATGACGTTCAGATTAAAATCTAAAAATATGGTGGGGTGTATCAAAGAATTACCAATCATTGAGTTTTCCGGAATCAGTGGAGCAACCGGCAAAGATGTTCCGATGTTTCCTTGTAAACCTGGCAAAAGTAACCAGCCACTTAAATCTAAAAAAGTATTGCTGGTTCGAGCTTGTTTTCTAATCTGGTTTAAAGTTACTAAGTCACTGAAATTGTGTTTCAGCCGGATACAAGACTCCAACTTATCCAGGGTCAGAATCGCCCGCTGTGGAACACCAGAGTCCAGAACACGGGGTTAGCAATTAGTAATAACAAACGAGAGCGAAAATGCATCAAATTGTCAATTCTTGAATATCGTGCATGTGTACGGTCAAGATTTATCGCGCACGGTTTTTTTCATATAGGACGCGTTTTTTTTTGCTTTTGTTCGGTACAATTTGATTTTCCGCGGTTTGAGTTCGATTTCTTATTAATGCAATCCCTAGTCATTTGCTGAAAGAAAGGCAAGTTAGGCTCCCGAGTAATAAAGTTATTAATGAGACGAAAGTTTGTGAATAGCTTTTAGTTTCAAACTAGACCTCAATTTTAACTTATTTACTTTCCAGTTTACGTTTACGTATTCACCAAGTTTTCTCTAATTAGGAAAGTTTTATGAAAAAAGTGTTTATCAT
Source organism: Symsagittifera roscoffensis (assembly GCF_963678635.1). NCBI lineage: Eukaryota > Metazoa > Xenacoelomorpha > Acoela > Convolutidae > Symsagittifera > Symsagittifera roscoffensis. The sequence continues at coordinate 51,254,866 of NC_087066.1, forward strand.
AAAAAAAATCTTGAAGTTGAGAGAAATTAAACAAGAGATATTTTTTATCATAATTTGGAAAATTGCACAATAGTTGATAGTTTTTTTTCGGTTTCCCTGAGTTGATAAACACTTTCCCAACTCTCTGTTGGGTATGTTCAGATTATTAAGCTTTTCGTTGGCGTAATTTAAAATTTTGATCGAATTTTGGTGTAAAGTATTTCAAATCAGAGCTCGATCGGAACGATCGATAAATCAAAAAGTATATGTGATGGAACGCTTTAAACTCAAAAAGAATATGTGATGGAACGCTATAAACTCAAAAAGTATATACGCGACGGATCGCTATAAACTCAAAAAGTATTGGTGAGGTTACTGGCAATTCGAGACAACTCAACCCTGTTTTCGAGGCTATTCAGTCAATGAAAGTTTAGCCGAAAGTAACTTTGGCAAGTAGCGACCGCTTGCTCCACTGCGCTTAAGTTCCGCTTAAGTGGTAATTATCGCGTGAATCATTATTTGTCGGTTATCTAGGTTTTCTAGACCATTCAGCTGTTTTGATATTTGTCTGAATTTTGCTTGGCTGAATGTCTTGCTTCTCTTAGCCGAGTTGTCCTGATTTGAAATATGCTGAGTTTTCTCAATCTCAGTTGGCTGTACATGAATATGACATGAATGCGTAAGGATACGTCACCATGTTTGTGCTAATAGAACCGGTCCGCTAAAATTCAAAACGGAGTGTTATGAGCAAGATACATAAGTAAAATGCTCCTTTTTTCCAGACAAAATTCGACTTTAACCGACAATTTTTAACTGATTTTTTTTTGACAATTTCCGGTTAACTGTTAAAACTTGTTGTCGGCAGCGGAGTAATCCACCTCCGTATTCAGTATTTTCTTCAGAATTTTCGACTATTTTTCCTTTTAATGGCTTTGTTTTATTTTTTTTGTTGGCCTTCTTGTGATGCTATATTTGTCATGCATCATAAATAAAGTGAATATCTGCGTTGCGTATGTGTTTTTTGATTACCTGTGAAGTTGGTTTGAAAAATTTGTATTGAACTTGCATAGATCAGAAAAACATTTAATAACACGAAAATTTTTCGAGATTCTATATTTCTAGGTTTTAAGTCGAAGTTTATCGAGATTTTTTGAGACAATGCCCGTATTGCAGGCTCTTCCATAGTCCGTGATGTTTTTTTTTTAGGAAACACGGTTCGACTTTGCATTTTTCTTTTAAATTCAAATAATTTCACTGTTAAAAGGAAGGCAAATTCCTCGATCAAACAGCAAAAGTAACTATCATGGAAAAGGCGATCAACGTCTGGTTTTTCAAGGGGATGTTATTTCTAAAGTTTCGCAACGGAATAAAAAATTTACCCATTGATCAAGTTTTCTCACATGGGTCATTTTTATCAAACAAGGTGTCATTCATAAATGTTTCTTTCAATTCAAAGAGCTTTAAGGCCATATTTTTTTCTTTGAACTTCGAAAATTGAAGTTTTCCCAAAATTTTTTTGCTCCTTGGTTGTCTGGGCGAAATACAAGGAGACGGATATGCTCTAGACACTGAACTTGGGGACCGATCGTTTAGCAGACATATTTTTTAGCATTAAAAGTCAAAATGAGCCTTTCAACAGACCAACGTAATAAAGTGACGAATGATTGATTGACAGACTCAAAAAGACGCTCAGTCTGGGGCCAAGCTTTTCCAATTAAGTCAATTATCTCACGATTTGTCAACAAAACTAGCAACTTCGAAAATACAACAGTCTAAATTAGGGGCAAAACAAAGATTTATCCGCACAAAAACACTCGTGGGTATTGAATTGAAGCGCAGCGGAGCAAGCGGTCGCTAATCATCAATGACGCGTTACAAGTTAGCTATCACGCTTTGTTATTGTTCTGAGTCTGCTAAAAAAAATTTATCTGCTAAAAAACAAGTCAGCTAAAATCCCTCGCTCCACTGAACTTACTAACTAGTAAAACCAAACAAATTGAACGCATTTCAGCGGGTAATTGAAAGAATTCAGCAGTCAGCAATTAACTGTTTCACTAATTGCTTGACAAGGAAATCTTTTTGCCATAAATAGTGTTTAATGTTTTGGCTAATAACTTTTTTCTAATTATGCTCGTTTCTTTGGCTTTGTTTGCATTAGTTTAAAGCAGTCAGCAGTTGAATGTTTCACTGACGGTTTGAGAAGGAAATCGAACGAGTAAATAGTGTTTTTTGGGCTAAAAATATTCTTTTAATTTGGTTTCCTTTCTTCTGTTTTGTTTGCATTACTGTTTGCCACAATGGTCTATTAAGTTCAGTGTCAAGAGCAGACCCGTCTCCTTGTGATTCACATGTCCAACTCACCGTTGGCTATCTTCACTCCTTTCGTTTCTTTTTTTTCTTTTTTTCCTAGAGTTGCATATATTTTGTTGATACTAAGTCTAGCTGCGAGTCTACGATGGATGATAAAATTGTCCCTCTCCTGTATTCGCCGAAAAAAAATGTATTTCCTCTGCTGAAGCCTACAATTTCTTTTGCTTTCGTTCAGCTAAAAGATTTCTGGGAAGCTTTTACGAGCTTTTTGTTTCCTTTAATTTTGCTTTGAAGGCCCTGATGCCATGGATGCATATGTGCATATATGGGAAGGTTGAAGGTATTAATCAAGGCAATGTTTTCAACGAAAAAACATGTGTTTGTTTCTTTTAGTTCGGTTAGTTAGTTTATTGAAAAAGCTTTTATGGTCATAATCAGTTGACATTTCTTGGTTTCTTCGGTCTTTTTTTGATGAGGCAGTTAAGTGGAGATCAAATATTTGCTGACAATAATTGTGAAACAGTTCAAGTTTTTTTAAAAAATTTTGGTTGGGCGAAAATTAAGTATTTTTTTTGCGAAATTTCTATCAAGTTGATACGCGATGTCTCTCTTTTTTGTTTTATCTCAATCTACCCGCTCAAATGAAGTTGCATAATTTTTCATAAATTTCTGCGATCAAAAAGACTTCAAGCGACGACTTTTTTTTCAGCGATAGAATTTGATTTGTAGAAATTGATGAAGTTACTTGTGTCCGGCTTTGAAGATCTGTGCGGCGTCTGTATCCGATGGTTCCCATATGCTGCCTTTTTAATCTTTGGTAATCCTCATTTATTTGTGTTGCGTGACAGAACATCTAAAGAATATCCATCGGAAAATGAAATTTTCCTTCGTTAAAACTGTTTTCCATGAAAACTGTCTTTCATCAGAATAATTCTCTGCTGAGCTGTCACAGGCATAGGGTTTTTTTCTTAGACAAACAGTCAGACGCATTTGGTTTCAAGGGTTCGTTTTAGGAAATAAAAAGATGTTGCGTTATACAAGAAAAACTTGTGTAATACTATGCAGTGCATAATTCGCGCGGGGTGTCGAAAATTACCGGGGAGGATGGACATTTTTTGAACAAAAAAGGTATTTGTCATTGCGGTGTGGGGGTTTTCAAAATTATCAGGGGCGTCTCGCAACTTTGGATCAATTCTGATAAAGAGAATGGTAAAATCGAGTCATACGTTTTCTCGAACAAATAAATTGGCATGAAATTTAGTTATTTAATCCAGGCGAAAACTTTTTCGCGTTGAAAACTCAAAAATGGCATATTTTTTTTTAAAAAAAATTTTGAAATAAATTTGATGGTACAAAATTCCGCTGGGTCCCCCCCCCCCCAAATTGGAAGGGAAAATATTCTAGGGGGGTCAATCCTGAAGAAGTCGGTATGCGTGCGATTTCATAAAATCTTTTTTTTTCGGATCAGTTGGTTTCTGCTCAAAGATGGTCCTTAGTTGTCACATCATTGATCTTTCTTCTGCTCTTAATAACTTTGATTGTAGTTACAAGTGCAAGTGTTGTTTATTCTAGTTTGAGGGGGACTTGAAAGGTTTTAAAAAATTCGAAATATCATTTTTTTGTCGGTTGAACTGGTGTCTGCTCAAAGATTGTCGGCTTTGTTTCCTCTTCGTAAACTTTGAGCCGCTGCTAATTTAATGTTTAATTTGTTATAAGTTTTTCGAAAATGTTTGTCTTTTCTCGAAAACGACACTCCCAAATTTGAGTTTTTGGGTTAATCGAAGTAATAGATTGTGACTCTCTTCTGCATAAATGGCTACGCCAAAAAGTTTTATGCAAAAGTCTATGATTCTCGGAAAAATCAATTTTTAAAATCTATCTATGGCTTTTTGGGAACATAATGGATTTTAGCGAAAACTTCCCCGTCAATTCTTAGGTCAAGTGTTCAATCGAGAAATCCTGTTATAATTTTTTCTGCTTAAGCGGCCGCGACCTATTTTTTTGCAGAAAAGTTATGATTACTGAAATTCAAGTTTTCGAAATTTTGACTGTTGTTTAGAAACATTTCGAATTTTTTAGAAACTACCCTATCAAATCTGAGTCTACGGTTCCGATCGAAAGAAACGATTATGAGAATTTTTCCTGCAGAAGTGACGACTCCATAAGTTTTTTTTAGGAAAAATGTTTTCTTTGGGAAGATTCCAATTTCTCAAAAAAATTCTTTCTTCTCACCTATTGTAGTAGAGAAACAACTAATGTTTTATCCCTACTAAAGTTCAATATTCGAAATTTTCAATGTTCATAGTTCAATATTCGACAAAGTCCAATATTTGAAATTTTGAAATAACCCATTTCATCCGGGATCAGTATAGCGAATTCAAAAAATATTTAACTGTTAATTCCAGCTTTAGCTGAGCCTCTAGTTAACTTTTATCGAGATATACTAAAGTTTTGGTTCACCTAGTTTTTTACTAAACGTTTTTCGTTGTTTTTTGCCTAATGTTTTTAATAAAAACATTAGGCAAAAAAAACGAAAAACGTTTAGAAAAAACTAGGTGAACCACAACTTTACTTTATCTCGATAAAAGTTAACTAGAGACTCAGTTAAAGCTGGAATAACCAGTTAAATATTTTTTGAATTCGCTATACTGATCCCGGATGAAATGGGTTATTTCAAATTTTCAAATATTGGACTTTGTCGAATATTGAACTATGAACATTGAAAATTTTTGACTGTCTATCATGATATTGACGAAACGGAGCTTTGCACCACTTGCCATACAACAAAAACATAAACACTTTTTAGGTTTTTGTTGTATGGCAAGTGGTGCAAAGCTCCGTTTCGTCTCTATCATGATAGACCGTCAAAAATTTTAGGTTTATTTTAAGACTTGCGAGAGCAAGTGTTTTGACATCGAGTTCATGTTTTTTTCAAAACCTCGTCTTCAGGACTCATATCCTGGGGCCTTTGCCAAAATTTTAGTGCAACAGATGTAATTTGAGCATTTTTGCGTTTTGCACATCCGTTCTATGCAAAATTTTATCTTGTTTGTACAATTAGTAAACTCAGTTTTTGTATAATTTCTGATATAAATGATCAAATGAGTTTCAATGATTTGTTTTTTTTCTACGTTGTGTTTTAGAGGAAAAAGTTAATATTTTGTTTTGGTTTTTGCAGTTAATTTCATTTCTTCTGTTAAATGTAAGGCAAACTCCACTATCGATGTGCAAAAGTGTGAAGTTTGCTAAAAATGAACGCGATTTTAGTTTCGAAAGTGGTTTTTAGTTTTGAGATTTCGCAGCCTTTTTTTTTACCTTTTTATACAGTTTTGTCAAGTTAATTTTTTTAATCAAAGAAATTTCAATCTTAGGATTTTTTTTCGGCGCAGAGGTCGACACCCAAGTACTTTCGGCTGAGTTTTTTTAAATAGTTTTTGTCTCAATGCTAGAGTAAGACCGAAAGTTTTCCTGCTCACCATGATTCTACCTAAATGAATTTCATTCGAGAAAATTATTGATATGAAAATGTTTGTAGGTGTTTCTTCTCTTTTTTTTACAGCTCATGCTATGTTTGTGATGCATCGCAGGTGGTGCGGAGATCTTTTTTGCCTCTGTGTATATTCAACTGTCTGTATGATTTCGTTGCGAAAGTTTCTTTGCCCTTGGTGAATTTTAAACTTATCCGAAACTTTCATGATATCGACTTTAGAGGCGCCAGAAAATCTGTGTTGCCTAAAAGGGAGAGCTAGATTGAACAAACGGATATGAAACTCTTGACTCTAAACTTTTTGTTATTTGTATATGAATTCAAATGTTCTTAAAATGTTTATTAAAATCAGGTTTAGCTGGACGAATATCTGCTTTCTCAAAATGGGATTTCAGTTTTGATTCTCAGATTTTTTCATATGTTGGAAATGGTTCGTGGACCCACTTCGCCTATGTGTTTGAATTGAATCTTTGTTCGTACAAACAAAATAAGTAAACTGGGTAAGGAAGCAATTTTTTCAGGCTCGGCGACTGCAGAAAAAACACAGCAGAGATGAAATGCAGACTCTTCTGAAAGAGCATCGGGACATCGTGAACATACTGAAAGAACAGGAGAGACACCTGTCACTCTCAGACAGCGAACACTCGGACAACAATGCCGCCCCTACTTCGACTTCAACCAGCGCCCCCTCCCCAAAGACCTCTGCGGATCCCCCCGCAAACAATACTGCTTCTACTAACAACAATACTGCTGCTAGTACCAATACTACTGCTGGCACCAATACTATTTCTGTTATTACTACTACCTGCTCTGGTATAGCTACAAAGCCAACTGAGTGTTCCAGCGAATCCAAGGACCTGGTCCGAGATTTTTCGGCTGTTTCTGTATCGAGTTCGAATGATATTTAATGTAACTCCTAATGAATGATAATTGAGTGTCAATTTTATTCGCCAAAAAAGATGACCAGATTGTTCGATTGCAATATGAACTGTTGTTTTGAGTCAGAAAGAATAATTGGCTGAAATTATTGGCGAATTGAGGATATTTTATTATAATTGAAAGAAAATAGAACGAGAAAAATATTGAGTTTAGATGAATTTTATCGTTGAATGTTATTAAGAGTCAATGAACGTAGTTCAGACTCTTATATAGGTCGCGAGTTTTTCTGGAAAAGTTCTGGCTCAAATTTACTTTTTTTGCGTTTTGACTTTTGATTTCTTTTCAAGTTCAAACCATTTTTTTGATAAGAGACAGCAAAAGTGTAAAGGTCACGAAAAACCTGATTGACTTCTAATTTCGAAAATGAAATTTAATTATCGAATTTCCCAGTGTAATATAAAATTTACCTATTGATCCAGTTTTTTCAATTTGGGTTAATTTTATTAAAAAAAAATGCCAATGATAAATTGTTTTCGAAATTTTAAGAGCTTTGAGGGAATTTATTATTTACTTCTTCCTCCTGTTTACTTGCGTTCATTGACTCTTTTGCCAACTTTTTGTTGGCTATGTTTTGTTAAGTAGATGATAAATACATTTCTGAGTGTAAAATAGATATTTTTGGCCATTGTATGACATGACCTCAGCAATTCTCTAATCGACCTGAAACTTCATCAAACTAAAGATTATCAATATCAACATTTTTGTCTATGATTTATTTGATAAATTTTCGTATAAAAGTACACGTAGATATCTATGTTTTGAAAAATAGCCGGAGAACTTATGCTAGAAAAATTATTTTCTGTATATTTTGTTTAGATTAATGCGGAATGCATAGTTTTTTTTCATAGTAATGGTTATTGCAATAAATGTTAGACAAGCAACCGCCGCTTGTGTTATTTTAACTTCAGTTGCATGGAAGTAATGATACAAATGAAGTGTTTTATCTCATTCCCAGAAGAAAGGGTTTTTTAAATGCTAGATTGAGTTAAATGTGCTGTATATCCAGAGATCTGAGATGCTTTTTGAAGCTATTTATCGAATAAATTGTTTATTTGTTTCTGTTCAATAGAATTTTCTCACAAAAGTTTTCAAATTACTGGAAAGCGATTCGAGACAGCTGTTATCAAAATAAACACGATTAGCCGATGGCTGTGCAAGAAGCATAGAATGATCGGTGCATGTTCATTTCACTTGCGGTAAGCGAGGGTATTGCAATCGGGTACTATACTTTTCTTTCATAAATAACATTGTTCACAGAATGGTCAAATGGTAATAGTGTGTTTTATAACCGCTACATGGTCAGTGTACCGCTGTCTTGCGGCACTGATGGAGGTCGGCTTTAAATCTGTCGGATTATTTTCCGAATGTTTTTATTCTTTTTATAGTTTATTTACGGCACTGATGACGGTCGGCTTTAATTCTGTTGGCTTATTTTCCGAATGTGTTTATTCTTTTTATGTTCGTTTATTGCAGCGATTGAAAACTAACAAGAAATTAAAAAAAAATTTAAACACCACTTTAAGCCCTTCATGATAAAATTAGCAAAATTAAGCATGAATAATTGTCACGTTTTTTGAATTTTTTTCAAATAATTTATTTTAATAAAAATTTTTGATTTTAAGCCAACTTGTAGGTTTAACAGCTGTATTTTAACAGCTGGTCTAGAGCCACTGAAGTGATACTGGGTCTACAGCTGAAAAAGGTGTTTCAGTTATAAATTGATTTTTTGTCGGCTTTTTTTTGATTTCGTACCAATTTTTGTCGGCTTGTCGTGTGTTTTATATCGGTTATTTTTGTCGATTTGTTCAGTACTTTTTTCTACATATTCCAGAAGGTAAATTTAAAGCATGTTTTCTCAGTTTTTGTACACTCGAAAAATTTTTGTTAGAAAAGAAAAAAACTGAAATTAAAAAAAAATTGCCAAAAAGTTTTCAGTTTTTTTTCGTACGCATGGTTTCTGATTTTGTTCTATAAGAGCGTGGAAGTAGCTTTAAATTTTATCTGTTCAATATATTTAAAAATTGAGCAGATTTATTTGAAATCGATTCAAATTGATGGCATAGCGTATTGTTTTAATGTATAAGAATTATTTCAAAAATAAATTCAAGTTTTCAGAATGTTTTTCAAGCAATTTTGACGACTGTTTTCAATACGAAGATATGTGACAAGTTTTGCGCAATTCAAGAGTGTGGTTCTTTGTGGAAATTGAAGTTTTGAATTCGTTTTTTTTTGCGTTTCGTAAACTCAATTGTTCCTGTAGGACGTATAGGTTCTTTATTTACAAGATTTGAAGCAAAGTTTTTGAGTACATTCAGAAACTCTTGGATCTCGTTTTTTTTTTGCCAAATTTTTATTGTTTCCATCTATTGGCTATTAGAAAGACATATATGGAGTTTGTGTTGCCCGAATCTTGCTTATATTTTAGGAAACTGATTTTTTAAACAATTGAAATAAATTTTTTTCCTAATTTATTGAAGTTTTTCACTTCGTTTCATACACAATATTTTTTGATGTTTCTCATTTTTTTTTGTATCGCAAGTGGTGCGAAGCGCAGCTATGCCTCGGTGTTATGTTTTTTAAGGGGACAGGTTTCGGGGTATTGAAAGTCAATTTTCTGAAATTGCTCATAGCTTAAACCAAACCATATAGCCCGAACTGTTGTTTTAATAGTTCTTAATCAATTCTCCCTCATTGTAAATTTTAGAGAATGATTTGAGTGTTCTTTCTTAAGTCAAAGATTGACTCAGAGAGCACCCTTTTTCCCAGTCGCGATTAATTTTCCATTCTGGGGTATAGTCATGATGCGGAAAACCGATATAAACAACAACACGAGGAGACGCTGAAATGCAAGTTGCCGAGAATGTGCCAAAAACAGAATTATTTTTTTATTTTTCAGCTTGCTGACGGCGTTCAACAGAAGCTCAAGATTTTAAAAACAATCTGGCGTAGTGATCAGGGGCGGATGTTGGATTTTCTCGAGGGGGCTGATTTTCAAAATTTCAGGTCGACCAAAATGATTTTTTTCAGGTCGACCAAAATGATTTTCCGAGCTCACCTAAATCACTTGAAAGACCCTATTATGACCAAGTTTCCTGCAGCGCCGTTTTTGGGCCTTTTGGACCGTTTGACAGTTTTCTGTTTTTTTTGGAAAATGTTCACCCAAAAAATTTGTTTTTCGGCGCGCGCTCTCCTTGAAAATTAGTATGCGTTTGCGCCAGTTTTTTGAAAAATTTTATGGTTGGTCGGCCAAAAATGGATGTCATAAAATAACACCAAAGGGGGACACTTTGGTTAGCAAATGGGCCGAATTACTGAGAGAGGAGAGGCGTCCCCCCCCCCCCCCCCCTAAATCTGCCCCTGATAGTAAGTAATGAAAGGCATTTGGAAATTATTGTCTCTCCATAATTTGGTTTTTGATTGAGGCTGACCAAATTGGTGGTAAAAGCGTCTTCTTTCGCGAGTGTGTGCGATATGAAACCTCTCCTCTGGGTAAAGTGATAGTCAGTCGCGATACAAGTTCAACGAGAAATATTTAAGTAGTGTTTTAGTGGCACTGAAAATTTTCATTTGCTACCTTTTCTGAGAGCCCTCAAATCCAGAATTTTTCTATCAGCCCTCAAATCCAGATCAAAATTTTTGGTCAACCGGTTGCGGCGCAATTAGCAGATGTTGTTCACAATATTTAAACTAAATGATTTCACCTATGGAAAAAATTTTTTATTAAAACGCAATTGAATTTGGTTAAAAATTGCAAAAATGAAGAAATAGTAGCAAAAATAATGTTACAGTTGTAATAGAAATCATTTAAAGCTCAGTTTTTTATCCTGTCAGTTTTACATTGTGTTTCATTCATTCCGACCAGTTTTTCTTTTCACTGAGACACTCTTTATAATTTTTTTGAAGAAAGTGAATCAGGGCTAAAAAAAGCTTTCTTATGATACCTCACTTGACCCCGTACGAGTTGTCTACGCCAGGAGTTGGCCCGAACAATAAGGATAATCAGTTGCTTTGAAAGTAGCATAGAATTTAGAATCGAAAATAATTGAAGGAAAGTAAATTCAAAATTGGAAAAAAAAATCTAGAAAGCAAATTTTAAATCCCCGGACAATTTTAAATCCACGGACAATTTCAGGCCACTTCATTTTCCATGAAATAATTACGCTTGCCAGTAAATTGGAAGATAGATTTTTCGAGTTGAAAACTTGTGTGACAAAATCAGTTTAATCATTTGATAGCTTGGCTGATTAGAAATTCGATTTTCTTTGTTCCGAGGCGAGGACTCCGCCTGAGTTGGCAAAGGTCCTAATTTTGATTCTGGCCAGAGCCAGTTTTTTCTTCAAACGAAAAATATTCGGCTTCAAAAAATAGTTGGCCTATTGTTTGTCTGCTTATGCTTTGACGGCTTAGTGGTCACTTCATTGATTTTTTTCTGCACTAAAAGCAATTTTTATTGTAATTGTAAGTGTTTGCGATGAAGATTAGCAAAAGTTATCAATAGGAATGTAGATTTTTTGATCAAACAATCTATTTAACAAAAACAATTGCATCATTTGATAGCTTGGCTTCTAAAAATCAAACTTCTAAGCTTCTTTGGCAAAGTTGTTCTGGAGACGGTAAAGATTCGATAAATGTTCCGTTTCAAAAAAAAATTGTTGGCCTATTGCTTGTGGCCATGTTGCCACATTACGGATTTGTTTGTGTTTTAAACATTGTTCCTAGTCATTTTGGTATTTTCATTTTTGCTGGTTTTTCGGTTACAGATTTTATTTGCCTCATTTGTTTCAGTGTATGTTTCATCGGCTTACGGGCCATATTTTTGTCGTTTAAAAGAAGAAATAGTTTTTCTTAAATCATTTTGTGTGATTCAAGAGGGTGTGTGTGGGGAGGGTGTATAAAGTTTCAGCGTTTAAGAATTTCATCAGTTCTTTATGACAACAGTTTTTCTTTCGGCTCAACGGGATTTTATCCACTTTTTTGCCTCTTCTCGAAGAATGGTTGTTAAAACATTTAACAATGGCGATCTCTGCACGTCTTTTGTTAAATTATAGCATCGTTACAGGCAATTTTTAAAATTTTTGTAGTTCTGTTTTTTTTTCTGTTTAGTAGCTTGCAAGGCTGTATTTGTATTTAGGTAATTCGAGTTTGTTAAGTATGAGAAAATTGATTTCTCCTTCAAGAGAATTCATCTCTTTTTTACTCAAAACTAAGATCATGATTAGATATCACTTGATGTCACGAGCTATCACGCGATATATCACCAGATCAGACCACAATCCACGCATAACTTGTCATATATATGGAAGAAGGTTTGCTACTACTATAGTGCTCTCTAATTAAACTGTTAATTGATACCCTGTTTTGCTGCGCACTAGTGATAAAGTTCAAAAACTAGTTTTGTAACCAAATTTGAATGAATAATCCCCAACCACGCTGCTTAAGTTTTTCATCCAATCAGGTTTGAGATTCGTCAAATTTTTCTGGTGGGGCGCATACCAGCAGTGTGGGGGTTGATTGTAAGCGTGAAGCGTCGTATTATCATGCGATAACCAAAACAAGTGCTGCTGAACTCGAAGCATGTGCGTGCACTGCTCCAATTTGAAGAATATAGTTAGTCGTAGCACTTCCCTAATAGTTTGCAGGATCAGTTTGTTGATCATTTTGCCCGATTGAATTGGATACTGCGCTTGAAGTATTATCGGAATCTTGAGATGTTAGGAAAATTAGTGGAGCTTCGTTTTGATCTTCTGTGGTTTTCTAAAAACTTCAAACAACCCTAATATAGCTGATTTTTTTGCGCTTCAGGATATTTTATATTAATACTCAAAGCAGAATAATACCAAAGGCGCCTTTTAAAATTCTTTGAGTTGGTCGGCCGAAAAGTACCAACTCTGTAACCATTTGGATGGCTAAGAGATTGTGATTTACTGAGAAAAGTGTCTGCTCTCTGAAACAGCAATCGAAAAAAGGTGAGAAAGTTTTAGTGTATATGTTTTATGCTCAGATCATATATATCAACATTTCATCTCAATCTGTTATATGTTCAAAAGCGAGTTTTACTAATTGTTATATAATTTGAGCGTTTTCAGCCTAAAATTTTTGGATTTTAAGCTATGGCCGTCTTTTGAATTTAAAGTGTAAATCAGCTACTTAAATTTTATAACCAAAATAATATGTGTAAGATGAAGCTTGTATTTTCTTGTCTAAGCATACAGATACAGGCTGTTTGGTTTGATAAGCTCTCCGTATATGGTCTTTCGTTAAAATAAACACCGAACATTAATAAAACTTAGTCTTAAAATGCTCTAATAAGCACAGAATGGCATTCAAACATATCTAATGCAGTTATGAATGGCCTTAGGTCTATAAGAATTTTTCAGGTTCAGTTCAAGTTTCTTTGCTAAAAGTTAAGTGAAATTCACTCTCCAATTCCGAAAGAAGAAATGGCGCAAAAAACTTGCTCGATTTATTTTCAGAAAACGCGGTTTGACTGGTGACTCTTTTTATAGTTCAAAAAAGACTGCTCGTATCAGGGCGAAGCACTGAATGTCCGACTGCCTTTTAAGGTTTATGGAGCAGTAATAACATTTTAAAATTCAATGAAATTAAATACAATCAAAAAAAAATTTCTAAAATTTGAAATTTTTTATGAAAATCATCCCCCCACACGCCATATAAAGTACAAAACAATAAATTTTGCTTCTAGTAACAATTGAATAAAGGCAAATAAGCTTCTTTCAACCAAATTTGGAACGATTTCTAAGACGGATTAACTCTCCGCTTACGCGTTACTAGAGCGAAAAATATCGCGCGTTAATTGTCCCAAATTGACCAAAATGGCAATCTTCAAATCCCCGTGACTTTGCGAAAAATGATCACAGGTGAAATATCTTTTCAAATTTGAGCTCAGGACAACAATACCTTTCGAATGATGTAAAAAAAAATCCGTCAAAAATGGCTAGTTAAAAAGTCGAAATTTGTCTGAAGAAAAAAAAACCCACCCCGAGCACAAATATTCCGTTACTTTCGTATCGAAAGTCGGAACAATAATCCTTCTGTTGCAAGGACAGCAAATTCCACTATTAAAGAGGAAAAGTAAAACTGTCATGAAAAAGGTGATCAACGTTTGGTTTTGCAAGTGCATTTTGTTTTTTTAAGTTTTCCATCAAAATAAGAAATTTACACATGGATCAAGTTCTCTCAAATTGGGTTAATTTATCAGTAAAATCTCATTCACAATTTTTTTTGAATTCAAATAGGTTTAAGATCATATAATTTTTTCTTTGAAATTTGAAGGTTTTTCAAAAACAGGTCAGTTTTTTTTATGTTTCTTTGCGTTCATTGATTTTTTTAAACGGTCCGTTTTGGTATTTTCGCTGCATCCTGAAAGGACACTGTATGTTCTTGTCTTTGAAAATTGGCAAAAAATTTAAGTTTTTAAATCCAGGCTACATTGCTTTGCATGAAAAAAAAAGTTTTTTTATTTTGAGCGCTTATAAATGGTATTTTTTGAAAACTTTCGGTGTAAGTTTTATGGTTTGAGACTCTTTTGTCCTTTCTCAATTTTGGGGCTGGAAAGTTTTGTTTCCCCGTTTCTCAAGGGCCATTTTTGCGTGATGTTTGTATATTTCCTTTCATTGCTTAGATGAAGCTCAGCTGCTGTATGCTGGTCATTAAAAAAAAAACATTTTAATTGCTTTTTTGTGTTTTTCTTTTAGCTTTACAAGAAAAAAGCGTACACTGAGATGCAAAGAAACAGATGTATGTCACAAATTTAATTGCTGACTCTAGATTCGTTGAAAATTTTCACTTTAAAATTGTTTCATTTCAAAAAAGGTAAAATGTACACTTTCTAGAAAAAGGGCGTATTGATAAGCACGCGTGGCTAGTAGCATGCGCTAGCTGCTTTGATTACTTTCATTACTTGCAACACAGCTTATTCTTTCCATATTTTTTAAAATAATTTGTTTCCTTGATGGAATGAAAGGTAACTCTTGGCCTAAAAGATTTCCTCTGTCTGTAAATGAGTCTCCAAAATTTTCAACCAAAGTTTTACCGGAAAAATAGCTTTTCAATTGATCAAGAATAATGCTGAAACTACTTCGTTAATTGATGAGGTATATATATCACAAGAAGCCTCTTACACAGCCCAACAAAGCTCAAGAAGGGTTAGATCTCCAAAAACCAGTATAAAAGAAAATATTTTTGCTTGATATTCAAGAAACGTGATTTTTACTATGTAAACCCAAAATCTTTGATAAAAAACAAGTTTTAAACAATTTACTCAAAATTTTTGGAGATTTAGCCCTTCTAGAACTTTGTTGGGCTGTGTGATAGGCTTCTTGTGATATATATACCTCATCAATTAACGAAGTAGTTTCAGCGTAATTCTTGATTAATTGAGAAAAGTCAAAATGACCCATTTTCGGGGTAAAATTTAGGTTGAGAATTTCGGAGAAAAAATTGCATCATATTAATTCTAATGAAATTTGAAGCAACTTTTGTTCCCTTCACAATCTTAACCCAATTTAAGGAAAACGTGTTTGAAAAATCAAGTTTTGATCGTTTTGTTCGGATAATTTAAATCAGTATTGTATAATGCAAAGATGACCCACACGGCTACGTAGCAAAAAAAGACAGATCAGAAGCCAATCAGAATCAAGAAACGAAAATGATTCGTACGTTTCTTTTCTTATCTCGATTCTGATTAGCTTACGAAGGTCTCTGACATGTTGTCTTTTTGATCGCGCTCCACGCACGCACACACACATGTCTGTTGATTCCGCTGTCCCATGATTGTAAGTTTAACATGCAATTTTTTAATTCATTTTTTAACTGACTTTTAAGTAAAGATTAAAGCATGTTTTTCGACTTCGTTTACGAGTGCAGACGATTGATAATAAGAGTAAACGCCAATATTTGGTTTCTTTTTAATACCGTTTGTTTAAGTGAGATTTGATTCTTATTAAAATGCGTGTGAAGTATTTTATTATGGACTTGTGTGGTCAAAATACACAACCAGCTTCGGGCGTATAAATTTTTTTGATTCAAGTCCAAATATTCGCCTACTCGCTTTGCTGTGTTAAATAAAAACAAGTTGTAAGTATGTGCATGTTTTAAATTAAACATATATTCATTTTTAATCATTTGGTTCAAACTCAAAACTTAACTCTGTTAATTCTTAGCTGCATTGTTTAAGCATAGAAAATGATCGCTGATTAAAATCACATTGATATTGAGTAAAAAAGTCCTTTTGAAAAATGACAGATCTCGGTTTTAAGCCGTATGAAGCTTTGTCATCACAGGGGCTAAGGAGGGTTTATATTATTTTAATTTGGGTGCTTTTTGGGCTAGTTTTGACTGGAAATGCGCAAACGCCGTGCTCTAATGGAGTTACCATAAACGTGGGCGCTACGATCGAGACGGGTTACATAGTATCGAATAACTGGTTTGCATCGCGTGGACAGACTGTAGGAAAAGCTGAAGATTTTCCTAGCGGCAGTTTCCTTGGAACTGCTACCCAATCCGAGCAGAGAAGCGCAGAGCCTGAAGATTGCTCTTACGTCATCCAGGCACCTCAAGGGTACCACGTGCAAGTTGCGTTGCTTGCTGTTGGCTTGGCAGAAGGCAGAAGTATTCCATGCGCGGACTTTATCGAGTTGGTCGGCACTGGTGGGGGTCCATCTTTCAATGGAGATGCACAATACTGTTCTTCTGGACCATGGAGACCTGACATAACCAATAACTTAGTATTACAGTACACCGATCCAAATACTTATTTGGTAGATTCTGCAAGTATCCTTGTTGCTCCAGCGGACGCGCCTGTGTTTTGCTCACATGATACGAATGTTACGGTGAATGTTTTCAACGCGGCTACCAACACGGACACTGCTTACATTGGATTCGTCGTAGCCTTCAGGTACAAAATTATATTTTTACTTCTGAAATCGCTAGGCCTGTAAGTGAGTTTGCGCTCCATGAAGCAGGTACTTAAAGCATAAACTACATTCAAATAACTTTTCGCTCTCTTTATATGCGTGAAAGGCCATCGATGATTGCGGTTTAGTGACACAGGCTTTCGTAATATTTTAAACTGTTTTTCTTGAGGCAGCGAATTTTTTTCTTCATCTGCCCGTATCCGAGAGAAAGAGCTTTAATGTTATATCACTCAATCACGTAAAACGTTTATATCACGTAAAACGTAAAACCTCAAAAACTCGAATGGAAAGTTGCTTTCCAATGAATCGTTCCATTGAATAATCTGATCGAAAACATCAGCTGAGTTTCAGTTTCATATAATTTGAAAGGCGATAAAAAACAGCTAACGAGTTGATGGTCATAAATACTTGAACAGGACCGCCTTCGTTAAACCCAAGTGTCAGTGAAAAAAAATAATAAATTGAAACGTAAGAATTGACCTATTCGAATCAAGAATTACTGCTTCGCTTTTTCTCATGCCTTCCAATTTTAATTGTATAACCTTTTAACATTTTCCGATTGTGAGAAACGCGGCATATTGACTTATTGCGCTCAACATGACATGTTCTCATAGCTAACTTTGTAAATATTTTTGATAATTCACTTGATGCGTAGCGTATGTGAGGGGGGAACAACCAAAATTACTCTTTTGAACATTAGTTTCATCACAAAAGCCAACTCTAAGCATGCGCGATTCAAGTATTTCAAATATAAATTCAATTTCATTTAACTGCGGTGCTTTACCAATTCTTTTTTTAACAAGCAAAGACATTAATCATTAGCGGTTTAAAATGGAAATGCGTCTTCTGTAGAAAATTTGTGGAAAATCTGTATTTATTTGGTATCTTCCGAATTTTCTCATAGAAACACAACTATCTTGAAAGTTGTATGATTTGGATTTTTCGAATATATGTCACGCTGGCCGTAAAAAAATTTGGGCATAATCTGGTCTGTCTAAGCAAAGTTTGTAGTCTACTAACGATGCAATCCGATTGGCAGGCGATGATTAAAAATTCCAATGCGGCTCGCAGCAACTGAATTCTCTGAATTCAATTTATGACATTAGTTTTTTCGGTGGTATATAAACCAGCCGAAGTACCAACCAGCCGAAATACGTAAGCGTTATACAATAGTTATGCAACAATTATCTAACAGTTACGAAAGTTATGCTACTTTCATTTATATGATTCAATTTTTCGGCTGGTTTATGTACTCTGCACATTTTTGGTTGGTTTATACTTCGGCTGGTTTATTTACTTCCAGTTTTTCACATTAGCAAATATTTTCTGTTCCGATTTTCGAAGAAAGTGACGGAATATTTTTGCTGGGTTCATTTTTATCTTCAAACTTTCTAGCAAGCCTTTTTTGACGTTCTTATATCATTTTAAAGCTTGCGATACCCTATTCTCAATTTTAAAGAGATATATTATCACCTTCAACTATTCTTGTAGTGTCAGGGGGCTTGAAACATGTCCATTTTTGTAGAGTCAGGGGTTTTGAATTTTGAATTTTTTTGATTCATGATAACAAACGCTGGCCAGCGGTAAATTGTCAGTTTGATCAATTCAGGATAACTAACGAGCGAAATATCAGTATATAAGACGACAGTTTTAAGGTAATTCACTAGATCCCAAGCCTCGCAATGATACATTCAGTGGTTTTTTTTTAATTTTAGTTTTAGATTTTGTAAACTAGTTTTTGACGCCTGATTTCTCCCTATGGCCCCTTATAAAAAAGTTAGAGAAAAAAATGACAAAAACTGTGGTTTTTTGTGATTATTTTCTACTACAGTCAGCGGGACAGTCTGTACTTTTTGCACAGCAACCGATCATTGTCACCTAACCAATCGAGCTACCGAATGTAGTGTTAAATCGAATCCATCTCTCAAATAAAAGTGCTAGTTTTTGGCAGTTTTGCTGCGTGGCATTAACTATTCAATAGCATCTGTTCCATAGACTTTGTTTCTGGTTAGTTTCTGATTTTCTGCACGAGGCTATGACGACGATGCCTATATGGTAGACTTTAAATCTCGAGGTCGGTCGTCAATTCCGGCATATTGAAAAAGTTTTATTTCTTTCCATCTAAAACTTTTTTTCTTGGTTTCATTTTTTGCCGTTTTCTTGCTTGTGTTTGTGAAGTTCAGCTGCTTGTGTGAGACTACTCTACAAGTAAGACTATTAGTGAGCAGTTAAGTAAGGTTTGCTTACCTCCATTTATTCGTTGGTTATTGATTTATCTGATTTTATATAAACTGATAAAATAGAACTGGTCTGCGATAGAAAACAAAACTTCTTTGAGTTCACTCATTTTTTACGGGTTTTGGCAGGTATAGTGCGATCGAAAAAGTTTAATAACCTTTTCGGTCTTGAGTATAAGACTAAATAAGTTTTAATTTCGAATTCAATGCTTCGATTGTTTTTGTTATCTTTTTTTACTGATGTTTTTAAGTTATTCAAATCGCTGACCATACTTTTTCCCCTTATTTCCTTTGCAAAAACATCGTATAAACGACCAATTTGCAGAATGCATCAAAATTGCGAATGGATGTTATGATATCTGCAGCGTTAACAGTCATATCTGAAAAGCCGATGTTATCTTAAATTTTGTTCGATTGCTCGATAGGTTTTATAAGATTTCACAGAAATGTATTTTATATCTTGCCACTTTGTATTTCTAACCGGCTTAGTAAGTGCAAATTGACTTGCTATAGCCCGGGAGCGGCCGTGCTTGAGTGCAGTAAAGCATGCGTCTCTCAACGCGAGTGTCGTGCGTTCGAATCCCACGTCCGTCACTGTTGCCGGGGTTCCAATGTCAACCGCCTCCTAGATGAAATTCCAAAACGGTTCCTGCATTGAGTGGGATCGAAGGCGTTACCTGGTTTCCTTGATTTTAGTATATTCAGGATGCGTGTGGTGATAAAACTCATTTTTTTTCAAAAATAAAGATTCAAAATGATTTGTTCCAAATTTTCTTCGTCGAATTAGTTTTCTAAGTTTTTTTGTATCAAATTTAGCGGCCTCGTTTTGATCGCTTCTTTGGCAATCGCACGTATGTCAAAATTTTATTAGGTTACTGATAGAATCGTTTTCATAGCGGTGAGTGTTTTTCTAATTTTTGGATAGCGCTGTACGTTTTTGGTAGGTTTGTATTTGCAATAAGCATTATACCAGAAATTGCTAAAACGAATCACTTGAAAACAGCAACCTCCATGCTAAGAAAGAAACTTTTTACGAAACGATTCGTTCTATGAAGTAAATGGAATTTGTTAAACGTTTCATAGCTTGAAAAGTTTGCTTAGAAAATTTTTTTGCAAACCGAGTCAGTCTATGATTTGACTTCGGAAATGAACACGTAGCTTACAAAGTTTCGAATAGCTTCAAAGTTCAAAGTTTCGATTAACTTGCTTAAGCAAGTTTTCGTGAACCGATTTGTTTCCTTGAATATCTTGAATCATGTCAAAGTTTTATAGCTTAAATTGCTTGCCTTGGAAAACTTCAACTTTTGGCAAACATGATTCGGTCTAAGAAATAGCTTGGATTTTTTCGAAGTTCCTTGCTCCATTAGTTTGCGTAAAAAAAATAAAAAAACTAAGAAAAACCTGGAAATCACTTAAAAGGCTTCATCAGAAAAATAGTTCGCCATCCGGTTCACTTTTCGAACTAACTTGATTTTTGGAGTTTCTTAGCTTAAGCAGCTTGCTTAGAAAAAGAAAAATATTTTGCGAATATTTTCAGTCTACAATGAAAATAAGCAATAAAATATACAATAAAAATTTCGCGAATTTTTCCCATTTTATCAATCTATACAAAAATTTATAATTGTTTAAAAGTTGGAATTGTCTTAACTAGCTTGCATAGAAAAATTTGAACCTTTTGCGAACCAGTTTCCTCTGGGAAGTAACTTGAAATATTTCATTTCATAGCTTGAATAGCTCACTAAGAAAAACGTTTTGCCAACTGATTCGCTTCATGAAACAACGTGAACTTTTTCAAAGTTTCCATGCTCTATTAGCTTACCTAGAAAAACTTAAACTTTTCGCCAATTAATTCGCTCTATGAACCAACTTGCAATATTTCAAAGTTTTAATGCTTGAATAGCTTCAATCTAGAACCCTTAAATTGAGCCATCCGTTTTTCTTCACTTCAATTCTTGGGAACCGATTCGTTCCATGAAACCGAAAGTTTTTTAAACCGATTTACGATATGGCTTAACTTGAAATTGTTCAAAGTTTCTTTGCTTGAATAGCTTGATCAGAACAACAAATAATTTTTTGCGAGCCAATTGATTATTGAAGGCGGGCTTGCTAGCCGTGTATATTAAAAGGTTTTTAAAGATTTTTTTTCGGTTTTCCAGTTAATGACTGCTAGGCCAATTGGACTATACTGATGTAGCTACGATGCCAGTACGGAAGGGGAGTAGGGCAGCGCAGTTTAGGGTAGTATAAAGATGGGATTCATCCATCTATAAATTATTTCGTATCAGTGTTTTTTTCATCAAGTTTTAGTATAGCCATTCTATGGTGGAGTGTTGTAAGGGTTCTTAATTTAAGTATTTTTATTTTTTTCTTAATCTACCATGGGTTGAGAAATTGGCCTCCAAATATGAATACTCAAATCTAATAGATATGCGAGTTTTGTGACTTCACAAAATTTGAAATTCTCAACCATTTGCAGCAATAGCAGATATGACATCCATACAAATGATTGCCTAATTTTTTTAGTTCCCGAAATATTTCAGAAATTTTAAACTTAGATTTGAAAAAATTTATCATTTTTGAATTTTTTCACTCTATTGCGGGGTGATGTACAGTTACTTAACAGGTGTTGCAGAAGTGCTTCCTGCTCAGGTCCTTTCAGACTGCACAATTTGTTATCTTTTTTCGAAGTTTTTCGAAAAATTTTTGTCTCAATTTTTTGCAATATTCAGAGTTAGAGCAGTTCGTTTCAGTAATAAAATTCGGAATATTTTGGAAAAGTTCAATTGAAGAAGTTAGTTTTCCCAAAATTCTACATTGTTGTATGCACCTTAATCGTCTATCATTTTTACAAGGCATTATGTTGTTGTATGTCTGCAAGATCTGTGATTGTTGAAGCAGCTGTCTTGCGTTGGTTACTCTAGTTTTAATTAACCTTATAAGTAGTTTTTTTGTTCGAAATCACATATATCGACTATAATCTGGCTTCAACTATATTTCAAAATCTTAGAACATTTTCAATTGACTTGGTATAAACGATCGAACAAATAAGTATAACCACAGCAAAAAATGAAACAAACAGTTATTTCAAAATAGTAATCTGCCAGCTTGTAACAAAAGTTGCCTGTTAAGTTGATTTTTTTACCGGCCACGTGTCGGAAAAGCCAGCTTCTTCAGGCTTAAGTGTTTCGAACTTGGTCATGTTATATTAATCATTTCTGTGCAGGTAGTTTTTTAAAACTTAGCTTTGCGATTAGGAAGGGTTATGTAATCGGGTACTAGACTTTTTTGTAAATAACTGTGTTCTCGGAATGGTCAAAATTAGATGTTGTACCAACTATATAGTGCTCTTTCTGGTCCCTGCTGTCGGAAATAGTGCACTTTTTTGAACATATTAGCACTTTAAATATCCGTCCTATTCGAAAACTGCTTTTCATATTGATTGTAATTTACAAAATCGATTTATTAATTTTTTTGTTTACTTTTTTTTGGCTTAATGGGCTTCTCGTTTTGTGTTTATTTTTTTGGCTTCTCGTTTTGTGTCGCAAGTGGCGCGAATCTTCGTGTCGCCTCTGTGTTTTAGTATGAACTTGAGTTTTATTGTCTGTTTCTAGAGCCGTCAGAGGAAGATACTGTGGACTGTGCAACACTAATTCTACCACTGCTGGGGAGGAGATTTGCCAGTTCAACTACTACAACTCAATTGTGGAGGACAGTGCACCTAAAAACCTCACAGAACAGTGCACCCCCAACATTCTCAATTCATTGGATCAACCTGTAAATGTGTCGTCGTGTTACGTCGACGGAACAGGTACATTGTTATTTTCTAGTGTTAATTTTTGGGGCATATGACTGTATAACCGAATAACCGAATAAGAGAAAGTTTTGAACCAATCAACGTCCTCAAAACTGTCGAAAACTAACTCATTTGCTTGCTCTTGTATTTTGAATTTTTAATACTGAATTATGATTGACTCAGATAAATTTTGGGCAATCGGTCCTTCCGGCCTGGAGGTTTTTCTCTTTATTGTGTATTTACACTTGCGTCAGCTTAGTGTATTATTAAGAACCTTCTTTTTTTTTCAACCTAAGTCGCAAATATTGGTGCCATTTTTGGGGCACCTTTACAGCTTTTTGATAGCATGTGCTTTGACAGTTGAATAGTAATTAGGTAACACAGTTGATGCATTTCTAATTCATCAATTGAGCCGAAAAAAGCTATTAGTTACAAATAAGATAATAATCATAAAAACTCAATATATCTAGCATTTTTTGAAATGCATAATATATATATAATGTGGCTGTTTGCTTTGCGATTTGTTACATGCAAAGTTAGAGTGGTTGCTTCAGTTTGTTTATATTCCAAATTATTACTTGCAAAATTGTGCCTATTTGTATTTGGTGCCATTTTTGCTGAAAAGCATTGGCAATTTATTAGCATATGTAGCTGCTTTAATCGTGACTAGTGATTGTCTGTGGTTAAGCGTGCGTGGCTGAGTGGTTAGTGCGTGCGACTTAAAATTTCTTGATTGCAGTAGGTCGCAGATCAAATCCTAGACTTAGCCGAATTTTTGCTAATTCGAGGCTTATTTCTGTTTTTTTTTCTAGATTTATATATATTATTACTTTTTTGTAACACTCATATATTACTTTTTTGTAACACAATTTGCAAGTAGAAGTGCGCAGTTGGTGCCACTTTTGTGGCATAGTATTCTTTGGCAAATTAATAACATCTGTTCTAACTGCTTTATGGGGAGCTA
Organism: Symsagittifera roscoffensis; assembly: GCF_963678635.1. NCBI lineage: Eukaryota > Metazoa > Xenacoelomorpha > Acoela > Convolutidae > Symsagittifera > Symsagittifera roscoffensis. The sequence continues at coordinate 51,278,510 of NC_087066.1, forward strand.
TTGTTTGCCTATTTTCAAAAGGCCATAGCAAGTAGATGAGACTCTCAATCTTCAGGTCGGCGGTTCGATTTCATTATATATCAAATTATTTTTTAAAGCTTGTTCTTACCTTCTTCTTATGTATTTTGTTTTCTTTTTTCAGATTTAATTTTTTGTTTTCTCGTTTGTGTTAGAGAAGTGCAGCTGCGCCTCTGTGTATATTTAACTATCTGATCTGTCATAATGTGTAATTTAAAAGAAAACTGTGCCTAGATATCTTTCTTGGATACTCCGATTGTTTGGGGATTCAGTCCTTCTCTGCTATTTTTAGATCTGGTTGCGATTATGTTTAAATCGGAACATCGATAATTTTATAAGTAACTAGCTTGTCATGTAAAATCGCTGAATAATTTTCTCAAATCTGAGTTTTCGACAACCAACGGGCATATTTTGAGGAAGTCTAAATGTTAAATACCCATTCTATTGGAAATCTGTTTTGTAAGTTGGTTGTGAATTTACCAACTCCGGTTCAGTTCAAGTTTAATTTTTGTTCTGACCATTTGAAAAATGGGGAGAAAATTTGTGTTCGGGTGTGTTTTAGTTATGTCTTTTTCTTTTTCACGCAAAATCAGCTACCACATATTATAGTTTTTTTGTTTTCGTCTGAATTTGAGCGATTAAAGTGAGCCAGCAGCCTAACAATAGCTTAATTTAAAATGTAAAACTTAGTTGGCTTATTTGAGTTTTTAACGCTTTTTTGGAATCAAAAACTTCAAAAATTAAATACAGCAAAAAAAATTGGAAACGTTTTTTTTTCTTTTTTCTAGACATTTTTGTACAAAAATTCTTTTCAACTTGCTTATTTTACTAAGGCTGTCGAATATGACTAATCGAACTAACGTGGTCGAGTGGGTTAGGCACATCTCTCTCAACACGAAGGTCATGCGTTTGAATCCCGCTTCGGTCACGGTTGGAGGGGTCCCAGTGTCATTCGCCTCCTCAAGATAGGACCGGCTGCGGCGAAAAGGATGACATCTCCCTTCCCAACAGGTGTTCCTGCACTGAGAAAGCCGGGGCAAAAATTGTAATTACCTTGTAGATCCCAAAATGAGTTTTACCTTTTTTATTGATTTTTCTCAATTTGGGTTATTTTTTAAGTAATCATTATAAATCATTCTTAAAATTCAAAGAGCTGTAAATTTTAATTCTTTGTTGTATTTGAATTCGCATTGTTCGTCGGTGAAAAAGTTGGATAAACTAACGTTGCAATTGCGTTAGATTTGTATTTAAACTATTTTTTAATGCTTTGTAATGCGAGTTAAAGTTTGAAAATGATTTATGTATGTTCTTTATTTATATATGTATGGTCTTACAGCTCTTTGAATTTTAAGAATCATTTATGATTGATACTTTAGAACAATATTCCAAATTGAGAAAATTGGATCGAAAAGCAAAGTTCATTTTGGAATCCAGAATTCAATCACATTTTTCCAACTCTCTGTCGACAATGATTTAAATTAAAAAGTTTTGATTAAAACGTTTTCCTGTGCTCAACGAGTGTTCCTCAAGTTTTGTCGGTTTTGCTACCGCCTCGCAAATTTTGTTGAGACAATATTTGGGTGTTCAATTGTTTAATTTGGCATATTTTTCTCAATCTTAACTTCATTCATGACAATTCGAAACAAGCAAATGAAATTTTAAGTGGATCCAGCAATTTTTAACTTTAAAAACATTACGACTTAGCGGCATTCGGCTCAATTTATGTGGGCTGATTTGCCTTGCTATGTTTGTGTTGTATCGCAAGTGATGATAATATCTGCTCCGCCTTTTGTGTCCATATTTGTTTTTGTTTCTGGATCTTTTTCATGACTCGAACCTACACAATGTATGGTAACTTATTATTTATAGTGTAATTGATCATGTTTAAAACTTCGAAAAGGCTCAATTATCCTGCAAGTAAAAATATTATTGAGAGTTGAGAGGCGCATATTTTTCAGATTCGTTTTCAATAATTGATATAAGTGTTAGTAGAATCATGTTTTGTATGAAGTTTAATAGAATCGGTATTACTAGAATTGTAATGAATATAAAAAAAATAATTTTTAGCCATGAAGTTTTTTTTTGAAATTGAATAAGATTAAATTTAAATTTGTTCAAGAAAATTGAAAAAAGTGTTGTATTCAACTTAAATTTCCCCGAAACTATTGAGTTTTTCTTTCGCAGTTTACTTTTTTAATTTTGTGTTTTCCGAAATTGAGTTTTTTCTTAAACAATTTACATTTTTCTGAGTTAACATGTTTCATTTTTCTATTGTTTGAATTTTTTGGGTATTCAACAAAAATATACCTATGCCTTTATATGTATATGCAAAAAAATTACCTTTTTTGTTGTGAATTGTTTGCTTTTCCGCGGAACTCTGAAATGTGAAATTAATTGACATAGGTAAACTTGCGCTTTGCTCGGGCATTTAAAAAGTAATTCAGGTTTAGAAAATGTTAATTTGGCCGATTTAGAATAATTAACGCGCGATATGTTGCGCTCTTCTAACACGCGTAAGCAGCAAATTGAATCATTCTTCATTGGATTTTGGAGAAAATTGGTTTTTAAATGCGATACGAGACACTAAATACATTTTTTCGTATTATACAGCGCGTGGGGGGATAAAAAGGAAAAATGAATACAAAATCATTCATTTTTTCAAAAAATTTTGTAAGATTTTTGTGAAACAAAAAGTTTTTCTAAGCTTTAAGGGACTGTCGAAACTTTTAAGGCTTTGCCCTGATATACGAGCAATCTTTTTACTCTCTGAGTTAGCTTTCTATGCACTGTTTAGTTTAATATTTTGGCAATTTTGATTAGCGTGAGCTATATTGCCTCAATTAAAGTGCGTTTCATACTGATTGTAGTTACATAGGAGAGCTTGCGGGCATTGTGATCCAATACGAGTTTAAATTTTTCCAAGAAAACTTGCAAAACAGGTACTCTTTTTGATGATTTTTGCGCTTTAAGACTTAGCAAGAGCTCTGGTAGTTTATTAGCATGTGTTATTCCGCTTTTTTGGCTAGTTTTAACTTAGAGCATATGGGGCAGAGGCGAGGACGTGTTAACCTTAATATTCTGGCTGTGGTTCAATCCGGGATTATGGGGGTTAGGTTCAAGGCATATTTTCCCAACAGCCAATTCCAACTTCCCGACCTCATTTATCTGTTGATCACTCCGTCGGTTTTGGCGACGTTAACTGCGACCTTTAGAGCAGATGCAAAAACAATGATCTGATAAGCTTTTTGGATTTTTTCCCGTGACAACAAATCAGCAGCCTTGAATCCTTCAAATACTGAATTCTCATTGGCTTATATAATTTTCTGGTATCCCATTCTTTGGTCATACAGATTCCCCCAAAAAGGTAAATGACATAAACAATGACGCGAAAAGCTAATTTGGGCCAACGTTTTCTTGTTCATCAAATTTTTGAGCACGTGAACTACTTGAAACTTAAACCTTTTTTCATCAAAATTCTATAAATTGTTGTTGAAAACAAAATCTTGTGCGTTGAGTAAATGATACTAAAAAACACTTTTGTTTTAGCGTCTAATTATGCAGTCTGCGATCTGTAAGTAGCTTTTGTGTTATTTTCTGATGCATGTACAGTTTTTATAGAACTTAAAAGTAAAATGTCAATTTCGATATCAAAAAAATTACGAACGTCGAGTCGACAGTTTGAAAGAAATCCGAACCCAAAAAATCTTAAATTTATGCGTGAAAAAACGAAGCCTTTTACCTGTTTTCAATTAGACTCAATGTTCTGTATGTTACTTGACCTAGACTGTTGTTGAACTTTCAGATCTTTGCATTTTGATAATAGTACTTTTTTGAAGATATAATAAAAACTTTGGCGCACTTATCTCGTTTATTCAAGGATTTTTTCGCCAAAGAAGTTTGGTAAGAGAACAGTTTAGGAATATATGAGAGGAGAACAGTTTAGGATGATGGCGAAACTTTTGATTTTAGGACTGACAGCGAATGTCAACTGACGTGTATAACAGATGCAGCTGGAGATGATTGCATTTTCCCATTTAATTTCGAGAATTCAACATTCAATGGGTGTATTGAAGGCGCAGTTGTAAACAGCACGATTTTCAACGGGACTTCCGACTTCGTCTGTCCGACTGAATTCAACTCGACGACCGGAGAGTTTTTCAACTACCAGTTGTGCGGAGACGTCGGTAGCACCTGCGCAATCCAAGCGATACCCGCTTGTTTCAGCAATCCGTGCAAAAATGGTGGAATTTGTCAAGAGACGGGCACTAATACCCTCGGTTACACTTGCGACTGCTCAACGGCAACAGACTTTTTGGGATTCAATTGTACTGCCGACGATCCATGCTTGCCAGATCCATGCAATGGAGGTACGTGCTCTGTCACTGGAAATGACGCAAATGGTTTTACGTATCAATGCGTTTGCAGCACTGTCGCAGACGGAATTGGCCAAAACTGTTCGACCGACAATCCCTGTGTTCCAGACCCATGCAACGGTGGAAGTTGCTCAGTGAGTGGGAATGATGCTGACGGATATACTTCTTCATGCGACTGCGCTAATGTAGTAGACAGAATTGGAGAAACATGTTCACAAGACAACCCCTGTGAACCGAACCCATGCAATAATGGTGGCGGCGGCACATGTCAAATCAGCGGCGTTGATCCCAATTTTTTGTTCACTTGTGATTGTTTGACCACCGATTTTACTGGAGCGGTCTGCCAGGATAACCCATGTGACCCTGATCCATGCAACGGTGGAAGTTGCTCAGTGAGTGGGAATGATGCTGACGGATATACTTTTTCATGCGACTGCGCTAATGTAGTAGACGGAATTGGCCAAAACTGTTCGACCGACAATCCCTGTGTTCCAGACCCATGCAACGGTGGAAGTTGCTCAGTGAGTGGGAACGATACTGTTGGATATAGTTTTTCATGCGACTGCGCTAATGTAATAGACGGAATTGGATTTACTTGTTCACAAGACAACCCCTGTGAACCGAACCCATGCAATAATGGTGGCGGCGGCACATGTCAAATCAGCGGCGTTGATCCCAATTTTTTGTTCACTTGTGATTGTTTGACCACCGATTTTACTGGAGCGGTCTGCCAGGATAACCCATGTGACCCTGATCCATGCAACGGTGGAAGTTGCTCAGTGAGTGGGAATGATGCTGACGGATATACTTTTTCATGCGACTGCGCTAATGTAGTAGACGGAATTGGCCAAAACTGTTCGACCGACAATCCCTGTGTTCCAGACCCATGCAACGGTGGAAGTTGCTCAGTGAGTGGGAACGATACTGTTGGATATAGTTTTTCATGCGACTGCGCTAATGTAATAGACGGAATTGGATTAACTTGTTCACAAGACAACCCCTGTGAACCGAACCCATGCAATAATGGTGGCGGCGGCACATGTCAAATCAGCGGCGTTGATCCCAATTTTTTGTTCACTTGTGATTGTTTGACCACCGATTTTACTGGAGCGGTCTGCCAGGATAACCCATGTGACCCTGATCCATGCAACGGTGGAAGTTGCTCAGTGAGTGGGAATGATGCTGACGGATATACTTTTTCATGCGACTGCGCTAATGTAGTAGACGGAATTGGCCAAAACTGTTCGACCGACAATCCCTGTGTTCCAGACCCATGCAACGGTGGAAGTTGCTCAGTGAGTGGGAACGATACTGTTGGATATAGTTTTTCATGCGACTGCGCTAATGTAATAGACGGAATTGGATTTACTTGTTCACAAGACAACCCCTGTGAACCGAACCCATGCAATAATGGTGGCGGCGGCACATGTCAAATCAGCGGCGTTGATCCCAATTTTTTGTTCACTTGTGATTGTTTGACCACCGATTTTACTGGAGCGGTCTGCCAGGATAACCCATGTGACCCTGATCCATGCAACGGTGGAAGTTGCTCAGTGAGTGGGAATGATGCTGACGGATATACTTTTTCATGCGACTGCGCTAATGTAGTAGACGGAATTGGCCAAAACTGTTCGACCGACAATTCCTGTGTTCCAGACCCATGCAACGGTGGAAGTTGCTCAGTGAGTGGGAACGATAGTGTTGGATATAGTTTTTCATGCGACTGCGCTAATGTAATAGACGGAATTGGATTAACTTGTTCACAAGACAACCCCTGTGAACCGAACCCATGCAATAATGGTGGCGGCGGCACATGTCAAATCAGCGGCGTTGATCCCAATTTTTTGTTCACTTGTGATTGTTTGACCACCGATTTTACTGGAGCGGTCTGCCAGGATAACCCATGTGACCCTGATCCATGCAACGGTGGAAGTTGCTCAGTGAGTGGGAATGATGCTGACGGATATACTTTTTCATGCGACTGCGCTAATGTAGTAGACGGAATTGGCCAAAACTGTTCGACCGACAATCCCTGTGTTCCAGACCCATGCAACGGTGGAAGTTGCTCAGTGAGTGGGAACGATACTGTTGGATATAGTTTTTCATGCGACTGCGCTAATGTAATAGACGGAATTGGATTTACTTGTTCACAAGACAACCCCTGTGAACCGAACCCATGCAATAATGGTGGCGGCGGCACATGTCAAATCAGCGGCGTTGATCCCAATTTTTTGTTCACTTGTGATTGTTTGACCACCGATTTTACTGGAGCGGTCTGCCAGGATAACCCATGTGACCCTGATCCATGCAACGGTGGAAGTTGCTCAGTGAGTGGGAATGATGCTGACGGATATACTTTTTCATGCGACTGCGCTAATGTAGTAGACGGAATTGGCCAAAACTGTTCGACCGACAATTCCTGTGTTCCAGACCCATGCAACGGTGGAAGTTGCTCAGTGAGTGGGAACGATACTGTTGGATATAGTTTTTCATGCGACTGCGCTAATGTAATAGACGGAATTGGATTAACTTGTTCACAAGACAACCCCTGTGAACCGAACCCATGCAATAATGGTGGCGGCGGCACATGTCAAATCAGCGGCGTTGATCCCAATTTTTTGTTCACTTGTGATTGTTTGACCACCGATTTTACTGGAGCGGTCTGCCAGGATAACCCATGTGACCCTGATCCATGCAACGGTGGAAGTTGCTCAGTGAGTGGGAATGATGCTGACGGATATACTTTTTCATGCGACTGCGCTAATGTAGTAGACGGAATTGGCCAAAACTGTTCGACCGACAATCCCTGTGTTCCAGACCCATGCAACGGTGGAAGTTGCTCAGGGAGTGGGAACGATACTGTTGGATATAGTTTTTCATGCGACTGCGCTAATGTAATAGACGGAATTGGATTTACTTGTTCACAAGACAACCCCTGTGAACCGAACCCATGCAATAATGGTGGCGGCGGCACATGTCAAATCAGCGGCGTTGATCCCAGTTTTTTGTTCACTTGTGATTGTTTGACCACCGATTTTACTGGAGCGGTCTGCCAGGATAACCCATGTGACCCTGATCCATGCAACGGTGGAAGTTGCTCAGTGAGTGGGAATGATGCTGACGGATATACTTTTTCATGCGACTGCGCTAATGTAGTAGACGGAATTGGCCAAAACTGTTCGACCGACAATTCCTGTGTTCCAGACCCATGCAACGGTGGAAGTTGCTCAGTGAGTGGGAACGATACTGTTGGATATAGTTTTTCATGCGACTGCGCTAATGTAATAGACGGAATTGGATTAACTTGTTCACAAGACAACCCCTGTGAACCGAACCCATGCAATAATGGTGGCGGCGGCACATGTCAAATCAGCGGCGTTGATCCCAATTTTTTGTTCACTTGTGGTTGTTTGACCACCGATTTTACTGGAGCGGTCTGCCAGGATAACCCATGTGACCCTGATCCATGCAACGGTGGAAGTTGCTCAGTGAGTGGGAATGATGCTGACGGATATACTTTTTCATGCGACTGCGCTAATGTAGTAGACGGAATTGGCCAAAACTGTTCGACCGACAATTCCTGTGTTCCAGACCCATGCAACGGTGGAAGTTGCTCAGTGAGTGGGAACGATACTGTTGGATATAGTTTTTCATGCGACTGCGCTAATGTAATAGACGGAATTGGATTAACTTGTTCACAAGACAACCCCTGTGAACCGAACCCATGCAATAATGGTGGCGGCGGCACATGTCAAATCAGCGGCGTTGATCCCAATTTTTTGTTCACTTGTGATTGTTTGACCACCGATTTTACTGGAGCGGTCTGCCAGGATAACCCATGTGACCCTGATCCATGCAACGGTGGAAGTTGCTCAGTGAGTGGGAATGATGCTGACGGATATACTTTTTCATGCGACTGCGCTAATGTAGTAGACGGAATTGGCCAAAACTGTTCGACCGACAATCCCTGTGTTCCAGACCCATGCAACGGTGGAAGTTGCTCAGTGAGTGGGAACGATACTGTTGGATATAGTTTTTCATGCGACTGCGCTAATGTAATAGACGGAATTGGATTAACTTGTTCACAAGACAACCCCTGTAAACCGAACCCATGCAATAATGGTGGCGGCGGCACATGTCAAATCAGCGGCGTTGATCCCAATTTTTTGTTCACTTGTGATTGTTTGACCACCGATTTTACTGGAGCGGTCTGCCAGGATAACCCATGTGACCCTGATCCATGCAACGGTGGAAGTTGCTCAGTGAGTGGGAATGATGCTGACGGATATACTTTTTCATGCGACTGCGCTAATGTAGTAGACGGAATTGGCCAAAACTGTTCGACCGACAATTCCTGTGTTCCAGACCCATGCAACGGTGGAAGTTGCTCAGTGAGTGGGAACGATACTGAGGGATATACTTTTTCATGCGACTGTCTTAATGTAGTAGACAGAATTGGACAATTATGTTCTGTAGATGATCCATGTGTTCCCAATCCTTGTAATGGCGGCACATGCACAGTATCGGGATCAGATCCAAATTTTGATGCAATCTGCAGTGGTTGCCCGGCAGGGTTCAGTGGAGACAGATGCCAAATTCCCGACGACCCATGCGACGAAAACAGTTGTGAAAACGGTGGTCTATGTTCTTTCGCTGGCGTACTTGGGGAGTTCACATGCAGTTGTCCGTCGCCCTGGCTCGGAGCTAGATGCACTATCAAAGACGAATGCGCTGCTGAGCAACCCTGCATGAACGATGGAATGTGCTTCACCAGATCAAACGGGTCTTACTTCTGCGAATGTGTGAACAACTGGGCGGGGGCAAACTGTACTCAACATCCGAACATCGGAGTCTCCTGTGGAACGTCAAGTATGCTCATAACTCTGGAAAAAGCTGTGTTCGACCAACTTCTGGCACCCACGGAAACCCTGCACGTGATAGACCCAGCTTGTACTTTCAACGAGAACGGTTTGATAGCAGTTTTTGAATTGATTCGAGTGGAATTGAGCTCAATAATGACTTATTTGGAGCATATTCAAGTGATTTTAAAGGCAGTTTTTTTCGGAGAAAGCGTGTTCTGTTTTTCGGTATTTTTTTGGACAAGTTATGGTTTATTGTACATTATTGTATAGCTAACATGGGTGATATGTTACAATAGGTGGTAATTTTGAGCGTAGTACATGTATTAAGTTTGAGAACTATAATGCACAATATAGTCATTTCATTTTTAGTCATTCGTACTGCTACAAAGATAGTTTTTGTTAATACATTACTCTGCCAAATTAGATGCTAATCAAAAATTCAAATTTAACACTTCTGCCAAAAAACTTATGTGCGAGGTATGAAATAAAATAAAATTTATGTGCGAGGTATAACAAAAAGCGATCCAGCTATTGATGTTGAACCTACCACCTGTTGTAATATATCACCCTAACATGATGTTTATCCTTGCAATAAGCTAGGGTATTGAAATCGGTTACTAGACTTTTTCCCGTAAATAAATTATTTCGCAGAATGGTCAAAGTTAGAAATGGTACATTTAGGTTCAGCTCATATTGATTTTAAATAACTTAGCGTCTCCGGTACAATTGGTCTAGAGGTAACGAATGCTCATGGGACGGCAAAGCCGATAAAACGGCTTTGTTGCCATATTGTAGGTTTTTAAAAGTTCTTGTACATTATTTTTGATTTTAGTGTTTTGATTCACCTCTGCTGTTTGTAATTTTACTAATTTTTACTTCATACATTTTCTTTTTTTTTCGCATTAAAAGTTTATTCTGTCAAAATAAGTTCGGCCTATTTCTTGTCGGCTTAGTAACCTAATTTCGGGTCGTTTTTACGGAAACATATTTTTGATGCTCAATTGTGGATCGCACAAAATGCTTAATTCTAAATAGAAACTGTAGTTGATGTTATTCGTGACAACAATTTTTTAGGCTTTTTTTCTTCCTTTTTTTAAGCTTGATAGGTGTTGGCTTATAATATATCAGTTTAGTGGTCTCATATTGTGTCATTTAACGAGCAAAAAAAAGTTTTTTGAGTGTTTGTGTTTTGAGGGCGATGGGGACTTATTAACTTTTTAAAAGTCTTGTCGTTTTGATTTTTTTCGGCATGAAGGGTTTCTGCTGAGGTATTTTCAGCTTTGTTACCGCTCGAATCATTATTTTCTTTCAAATGAGTAAACTGCTCAAATGGAAATTATAGTTGATGTTTTTCATGACAACAATTTTTTTTGCCTTTTTTAGCCTGATTGGTTTGACCTATATTACATCAGCTTTGTTGTCTCATATTGTTTCATTTAACGAGCAAAAAATTTTTTTTGAATGTTTGTGTTTTGAGGGCGATGGGGACTTATTAATTTTTAAAAAGTGTTAAGTCTAATTGATTTTTTTTTCGGCATGAAGGGTTTCTGCTAAGGTAATTTCGGTTTTGTTATCGCTGGATACATTATTTTCCGATACTCATTTCCCATTTTACTGTCTTGGCATGTTTTTGTTCTACACTAGCCTTATTTTTCATTCGTTTTGATAGATCTAGTTTTTTCAACATTTTCCTCTTTTTTTTTCTTTTTTTTTGGTATTGCAAGTGGTGCGATGCTCAGCTTCGCCACTGTGTTACGACTGATACTACAATACCATTCACAAACATTAAAGCATGTCTCACGAAAATCGACGTGAGCCATTATGGTCCGTTTGGTACTGAGGCTTCGCAGAAAAGTTTGAAGACTTATTCAAGAGTTAATGATCGTCCAAGGCTCTTCTTTAAGCTGTTTTTCAGAAACCACATACTACCGCGAGGTCACCTATCAGACGTGTTCAACGGCCATGTTCATGGAGACAGCTGCCAATGTACAATTCTGCCAGCAGGTACTGTTCAAAGAACCCCGGACCGGCTTATTAGCATGTGTTCATATTAGCATGACCTTGTAAAGCAATTCAATTGACTCACTCGCTAGTTAGAGATTAACTCACTGACGTTTTTTCACTCAACTAGATTGTTTTTTTTTTGCCGAAAGTTGAATTGTGCGAAAATTAAATTTAATTTTCTGTGAACAAATCCAGTAATTCTCAAGCTTATTGTTCCGACCATTGAAAATCGGGAGGAACTTTGTATTCGGGTGCTTTAGGTAGTCGTTCGTTTTCTATCGGAGAGTTGATTTTTTTATAGTCCTGGAAAATCTTGCTAAATTTAATGACTTTAGCGATGAACAGAGCAGAAATCTTCTCTTGTGTTTAAATATTTTGTCAGTTTAGTTATATCTGTATTTCGTTCAAATTCATAGGAGGAGCGATTTAGTCTACTTTATACTCATTCTGTAAAGTTTTATAAGCTTGATGTGTAAAGCATGTTCATCGCTGACTGTTATGTGCTATCACTAAATTTTTTAACTGCAAAAGACTGTAGTTTTTTGAGACTTACTTTAAGCATTTTCTTACATTTTAAGCTCTTGTTTGTTTGTCTTTGTTTGTGATTTGAGACTTACATTTTTTCTCAAAATTACATTTTTTGAGACTTACTTTAAGCATTTTCTTACATTTTAAGCTCTTGTTTGTTTGTCTTTGTTTGTGATTTGACGGTATGCGCAGATTGCAGCTGCTACTCTGCAAAATATTTGCTACTGTTTCTTAAACTTTTTCAGAGCCGTTTTAAATTTTGTTTGCAGGTTTTTCGGTCTCAAATTAGTAGTTTTTTTCACCCAGCCATAAGTTGCTTAATCGAACATGTATAAGTGTGAATTTTTAAGTGTCAGGAAGAATTCTTTCAAAGGTTTATGCCAAAATTGGTTTTTTGCTAATTGAATTTCGAGTTCTTTTCAAGTTTAATTCAATTTTTGGAAAGCAAATTGTGCCTTAATTTACGAAGGCAGCATTGACGCGAAAAAATGAGTGTACGACGTCTAGTTGTTCCGACCATTGTAAATGGGGAGGAACTTTGTATTCGGGAGTGTTTAAGTTTTTTTGACGCAACACCAGAAACCACAAATAATCATCGGACTGAGTTGAGTGATATATTATACTAAAGCCCTTTTCGAGCCATTTTTAAAAACTCACTAAGTTTTTTTTCTATTGTCGAGAAAAACCGGTTTGAAATTTCTGATTTTTCGTCTTAAATCGGGCGAGTAAGGCAAGCGAGCAGGCTAACAACAGAAAGTAAAACTACTTTGTGGAAATTTTAGCTTCAATTTGGGAACGAATAACTTCAAACGAAGGATAAAATTTTTCTGCAAACAATTTAAAATTTTTTTTATTTTGTTCGTTCTTCTAGTAATTTTTCTACAAACATTTTTGTCCAACAATTTGCTTATATTACTATGACTGTCTAATATGCCTAAATTAAATTTTTACGTCAGATCTTTTTATCACACCAAGCAGAAAAAACCACTAGTTTTGGAAAAAAAACTTTCCAACCCGCAGTTTTCTAAAGACTATGGTCGGAACGTTCTGTGCTACTTGCACAGTAACCGGCTATCGTTGTTTTGAATGTGGATTTAGTTTTTTTTAGTATTTTCAGCGGAATAAAAAAACCAATTTTTGATTAAGCGTTATGAACGTAGTGAATACTCTTATATATGTTCTGCTGATTTTTTTTTGTTTTTGTTGTTTTTTTTCTTCAGAAAAAAGTCTTAAAATGTTCACACTCAATTTTGATTTTTCGTGGTTTGACTTGTGATTTTTCTAAGTTCAGTGCATTTACATTGTTAAAAGGAAGGCAAACTCCACTATCGAACAGCAAAAGGGTGACTTCTGATTTCGAAAATGGAAATTAATTATCAGATTTCCCAGCGTAATAACAGTTTGAGTATTGATCCAGTTTTCTCAAATTTGATTAATTTAACAAAAAAGTGTCCAGCATAAATTAATCTACAAATTCAAAGAGCGTTAAGGCAATTTTTTTTTTTAAATTCAAAAGCTGAAGGCTCTTAAAAATACCAGTCAGTTTTTTTTCAGGGTCCTTGCGTTCATTACTCTTTTCCAACTGTTAGTTGGCTATGTTTCAGTTTATGAACAAAGGTGCCCATAAAATTTTCTTCTTGAAATGCGAAGAGTTTTAAAGCCATCTTTTTCCGTTCAAATTTGATTAACAAGATAGTCCTTTTTCCGATTTTCTTGAGCTCATAGCCAACAGACAGTAGCATTTGCAGAGCCATTTTTCCGAGAAAATAAGGAGGCGAAAGATCATCGGTTATGCGTTTCCAAGGCATTTTTAGGCACTTTTTGGAAAATTTCGACCGTAAAATCGTTTTTTTTCGGCGTGCGCTCCCCTCAATAATAGTATATATCGGCGCCTAAGCCGCCTTTAGAAAAGGTTTAAGTTCAGTCAGCCAAAAATGGATATCTCAAAATAAAAGAAAGGGGGACCCTTTGGCTCGGCGGGGGCCTGAATTCCTGAGGACGGGAGGCGTCCCCCAAAATGCGCTACTGGGTTTATTGCTTTTTTAATTGCTCACAAAGACTTCAGGTCTTTTTCGTTTTGTAGTGCCTTTTTTCAGTTCGTTTTGTTTCTGATTTCAGGTCAAAGCCAGCACCACCGGGGGTCAATACTTAAGCGGGGTCACTGCAGTGCTACTGTGTGAGTTGATGGCTGTCAACGCAGAGGTAGTCTCCTTCAACCCCTCAATTCAGTCCAACGAACTCGATGCCCAATTCAGGGTCGACGTTTTCCCTCTTCAAATGAGAAGCTACAATGCATCTGCTACTATGCCCAATTTTGCAGGTTGAAAACTTTGAAAATTTTAATTTGGTTTCTCAAAATTTCTTTTGTTACCAGGTATAATTGGTTGTATAATTTTTATCAGCTGTTGTAGACTATAAGTTGATAATGTAGCATCTGATAATGCTGTTCATATTGGAAAGCGATAGCGGAATCTGAGTTTTATAATACACATACCATGGGACTAATAAACCCTTTGATTGTCTCCTAAATCTATACTGTGACTGATCAATCTCAAAAGACAGGAACTATTGCAAAGAACTCGGCAACGAGGAACTTTGGCAACGAGATCGAATGATGAATTTTTTGTCCAGCAAAATCAGATACCTGAATGAACGGACGTAGCATATCGAGTGTGGTTTTATTTAGAATATCGATATTTAGATTCCAAAAAAGAGTCGTCTCAGCCGTTATTAAGGTTATAGACATCGTACAAGTCAAGGTTTCTCCAAAAGATTTAATACTAAATATACAGGCAATACCAAATTGGTGGCAATAGCCTTTTGGTTCAACGAATCTGAGCGAAACTAACTAACCTAAAACTGCTCATTTTGACGTCGGATTTTAGTTTCTCACTAATTGGCCCACAAACAAACCGCTAACATAAATCGAATTAACCAAAAACGTTATAACATTTGCCCAATTAAATTAATCAAGGTCCCTGATAGTGTCGACAATTTGGCATTAACTATAAATTTTAGTTTCATTTAATTTCAGTTCTGGGTTCGACTGTTGAGGTGGAGACTAACGCCCCAGTGTATATGTCCATCTTCACTGACGCTTTCCACCAGGACACGACCCTCATTCTGGAGGGATGCTTCGCCACCAATGATGAGTCATTCACCAGCCAAGAGCGATACACGCTACTTCAGGCCAGTTCTTATCCGTATATACTAGTTTCTTTTCAAAAAGGGAACTATTTGTTTTTGATTAACTAAATTTATTCAGAACAAAAGCATCTTGAAGGAATGCCAATAATGCCAAGAACACCATCGATATTTTTTCATTTTTTTTTCAGTACCTGATTTGGCGGTGGGCGGACGCTCCCCAAAGGCCGAAAAACCGCCATTTTTTGGTCAATTTTCCAACGCTTTTTCTCGGCCTGTTTTTTTTTCAAAAATTTAGCTTCGGCCCTGAAATTTTGGTAAAACAGGGTCTTTCTAGTGAGTTCGAAAATTCGATATGGTCAAACTATAGCATTTTTCAACGATTGACCAAAATTTTGTAAAACTCCGCCTCTCCTCCCACCTCCCTCCTCAAGAAGTCGCTGGATCCGCCCGAGTTCTCTTAATTTTTTTGCATTGTAGCTGAACGTAGCACGAAAATGGCCGAAAGACGCTCTAAAAGGGTGATTTTTGTTTCTAGAAGTTTTCGTTTCGGGGTTTTAGGAGAGTTGTAATGATGAAAAGACCAGTTTAGCTTTATAAAACAGTGCATATTACGTTACTGTAATAAATTTTTTCTCGTTCTCTTGTAAATTGTTGTGTATATTCTCATTAGGGCTGAGTGAGGTGTCCGAGGACCCAATTAATTCGATAAAAAATCATTCGTATAGATCAATTTTTCTTTCTATTAAAATTCACTAAGTTTTTTTCCGCGTGGAATTAAGAGTCGATAAACGTAGTTCAGACTTTTCTATGGGGTGTTATGATTTTTTTTCAGGAAAAGTCTAAAATTTTTTAAGGCTCAAATTTACTTTTGGCTCTTTTTCCTCATCCCCCCCCCCCCCCACTTGTAAAACCACTCGTTAGACCATAAAGTTCATGTTTGAGTGAGGTGGGGGAAAAAAGGAAAAAGGGCCTTACTTTTTTACGGTTTGACTTCTGATTTCTTTTTCAGTTGAATAGAAGGGCAATTTCCACAAGCGAACAGTAAAAGTGTAAATGTCACCAAAAACGCGATCAACTTCTGTTTTTGCAAATGGAATTTAATTTTCAGATTTCCCAGCAACATAAAAATTTAATTGATTGATCCAGTTTTCTGAATTTGGGTCAATTTTATCAACAAAGAGCCAATCATAAATTGTTTTTGGAAATTCAAAGAGCTTTGAGGGCATCTGCTTGTTTTTTTTTGAATTTCGATAGTCAACATTTTTTTTTCTCAAAAAACAGGCCAGCATTTTTTTTCTGTTTACTGCACTCATTGACTTTTTCCAACTGCCTATTGGTTTTGTTCTAATTTTAGCTGTCCAATCACAATTGGCGAGGTTGTCGATCAGACCATTCCAGGTCAAAGCTTCGTTCCCCAAATCTGAGAGAAAAATTTCAAATCGTGTATTTTTGGTTATTCTTCCGCCAACAAAAAACTCAAAACGTGTGCCGAATAAAAAAACTCTAACTGGCTAAAATTAAATCGCGATATGATAATTTTGAACTTTGTATACATTTTAGCCAATATAATAATTAAGAATTATCTAGGAAAGACTCATAAATTTTTTTTCAACTTTCTGTGTATCAAGGAACGATAGTGTAAAAAGCCTGATAATCGTTTGTTCCGCTAAAAGTTTTGTTGTTGGCGCAGAAAATCGGTAAAGATTTTTATTTTTGACTAAATTTTGGTCTTTGGCAAAATGAAAACTTGTACTTAAGATATCTACGTTGAGCAAAACAGAAGTCTTCTGGAGTTTTCTGTAACTCGAAAATTAATCTAAAATATAAACATACAAAAACTGCGCGGCTGAACAAGAACGCATTATGTAAAAACAAAGAAAATGGGCAATTTCTGCCACAGAACAGTTCTCTTAGAACATTTCGGCTGAGCCTAAAAATCATTAATGGCGTGGCGTGCATTCATAATGCTTTTTGCCCGCCGAACCCAATACTAGAAAATAGCAGCTTTAATAAAGGCTGATGAATCATGTTTATTTGTTACAGCAACGAGAATTAAATGTTTGTTTTGGTGAAAGCAAATACGTTTATAAAAGGAGTTTTCTGTTCAGAAACCACTCTCTTAAGTAAAACATGGTGTTTCTGGTGTGTTGCGATAATTGTTAATTACAATAATTATAAACAATAAAAAAAATATTTTTTTTTGACAAAACTCGTTTCGAGCAAAATCTTCAGGGCATATATCTGCTGAAACGAACGCAGGCTGCTGAAACAAACGTAGGAATTTTGTTTTCGGTTTTTCTCATTTTTTTATCAAACAAAATCAGGTACCAAAAAAACACCAGAACGGGTCAAATGGTGTATCGTATTCAAGCTTTTTCAGTCTTAATTGGAACGACTTTGAGAAATTTTTCAAAAGATTTCTCAGTGTGGACGAAAACCAAATTTTTGGTCTTGTTTTGAGCTAATAAGGTGAGCGCGCAGGCTTACAATAGCTTATTCAAGCTTAATTTAAGCCGTGAAAATTTAATTTTGCTTAGTATTCGGAGCTTTTAGCGCCGTTTTGGGAATCAAAACTTCAAAATCTTTAGAAGTTTCTGCAAAAAACTAGAATTTTTTTTTATTTTTCTACATTTTTTTTCGTTTTCTAGTCCTTTTTCTACAAAAACTATTTTCAACTTAGCCTATTTTTGACAATGATTGTCGAATACGTCTATTTTCAATTTTTTTTGTTCAGATTTTTATATTACACCACACAGAAAAAAACGACACTAATTTTTCAAGACTATGGTCGGAACATTCTGTGCTTTTTGCTCAGTAACCGGCTATCCTTCTTTTTCTTTCTTTTTGTTTTCCACGCGAAATCAGGTACCATAAATAATTGTCGGAATCGGTCGAGTGATACACCATATGAAAATTTTTTCAGTTGCGATTCGGACGACATTAAAAGTTGTTCAAAAAGTTGTTCCAGTTTTGAGATAAACTGGTTTGAAATATTTTTTTAGGTTTAGTCTAATTTCGAGCGAGTAACGATCGAGTAACGCTCGTTTAAAAGAATTTCACTGTTTTTGTTAGGTTTTGGGATAAAAACTTGATTTTACTATAAAGAAAACTAGTTTCGGATGTTTCATTTGGCTTTTGTTTGGCAAAAAAAATTTTAAAAAATAATTCAAATATTGTGCAAATTTTTTTAACTCATTTATTGACGACAAATGTTGTCGATTATGCCTAATTTACAAATTTTCTACGCGATCCTATAAATTCGAATCAAACCACCCACTAAAGGGACGCTAATTTGAAAAGAAGTACAAACATTTGAGAAGTAAAAAAAAAGTTTTTCTTTTTATGAATATGGTCAGAACGTTCTGTTCTTCTTGCACAGCAACTGGCTATCTTTGTTTTGATATGTATATCGAAAGAAATGGCTAAATGG
Organism: Symsagittifera roscoffensis; assembly: GCF_963678635.1. Classification (NCBI taxonomy): domain Eukaryota; kingdom Metazoa; phylum Xenacoelomorpha; order Acoela; family Convolutidae; genus Symsagittifera; species Symsagittifera roscoffensis. The sequence goes on from NC_087066.1 coordinate 51,296,872, forward strand.
TGAAGTGACGTGAAAAACATTTATTGATCCCGATGTGAAAGTTTTTATCAAAAATGCTTCTGTTTTTGAATTACACCATCAAAAGTTCAAAAAAATGGTCTCAATTGTTTCAGTCATAGACATTTTGAAGTTGAAAATGTTTCCTCAGATTTAATGCCTTGAAATTGATAATTGTTATAAATCAGTATTGTGCTATCACCCCACTTTTCCATTCTCTTTCATTTCACTTTTCCCTTTTCTTTCATCAATGTTTTTAATTTCTGTTCAGAATTTCTGTCCCATTGATGAGACGTTTGAAGTGACACGAGCGACAGATAAAGAAGTGTTCTTCCAGTTCCTCTCATTCCGATTCGTAGATGTAGACAACGTCAACAACCCCAACTACGAGACCACTGTCTACATCCACTGCTCTGCCTACCTGTGCCAGAACGGAGAGCCAGATTGCACCAACACGACTGAACTGTGCGACTCGTCGACTTCGAACCAGCGCCACAAACGATCGAGACGACATATTTCCAATGGACCGACAGTGGAAAAGTCGCGAACACTCGTCGCGTCATTCGGACCGGTTAAGACGAAAGCCTTCACCGAGTCTCAAATAGTTCGCGACAACCCGAGAAGTGCATTCGGAGCGAATTTCGACTTGGCGATGAAAGTTTACAGATATTACCTAACGGATAATCTTTTGTATGTGTTGGCATTCATGACTGTTTTTATACTACTTATTACCTTCCTAACTCATTACATTAATAGTGCTGCGATAATATTCGGGGGCGCTGGCCCGAACCCAGAAACGGCTTAGATTTTGTACTCTATTCGGAAATTATTACGAACATTCACAATATGAGAATCATTTAGTTTTGCGTTAATTTGATTGAAATTTTTGTAAAGTGTAAAAAGTCAATGAAGAATTTATGTTTAATTATCAAGTTTTTTACTGAACTTTAGAGTGTTATAAAAAAAAACAACTAGATTTTTCATTGCGAGTTTATTCGATAAATATGTTTCATCAAGATAACAGATTCGAGTAAGTCATATTTTGAATAGCAACGATCCTTTTCTTGTCTTTGGGTTGCTATCGGCAATTTTTTACCTGAATGATGAGAAAGTTTGAATTAAGCTAGTAATGACTAAACCCAAATAAAATGTTTTGGATATTGATGAAAAAATTATTAAATGTCGATGAACGAAGTGAAAACTCCTATATAGGTCGTGATGTTTTTTTCAGGAAAAGTCGAAAATTTGTTCAGGCTGAAATTTCTTTTGCGGTTTGACTTTTGATTTCTCTTGAATTCAGTTCATTTCTTTTAAAAGAAAGGCAAACTATCCTCTAGAACAGTAAAAGTGTAAAGGCCACAAAAAACGAGACCAACTCTTAGTTTCGAAAGTGGAAGTTGATTTACAGACTTCCAAGTTTTATAAATAGTTTACCTAATGAAAGCCTAGTAAAAATGTTATTTTATTCACAAATGTCAATCATAATTTTTGTTCTAGAGCTTCAAAGCCTAATCAACGCGGTGAAGACTCTTATGTAGATCTTGGTGATTTTTGTTTGTTTTTTGTTCAGGAAAAAGTCTTAAAATGTGCACAAAAGTTTCTAATAACCGAGATGTGCATTCAGACATGTTGATGCATTTATTAATACACTTAGTTTTATATGCATTTTTTGAGTTCAAGTGTTATTCATCTGCTGAAAGTCACGTAAATAGCACTCTTTAAATATGAACGTGGAAATGGCGCGAAAAAACGTCAGCGATTTCTAGTTTTCTCAAGTTGGGTTAATGGTATCAAAAAAGCGCCAGTCATAAATTGTTTAAAGAATTTAAAGGGCATCTATTTTTTTTCTTTGAAAATCCAAAGTTGAGATTTTTTCAACCAAGTGTTTTTTATGTTTTTAGTTGCGTTCATTACTTATCTCCAATCTTCGATTGGCTATGTTTCTTTCATTAAAATTCGAAAGTTGAGATTTTTCCATAAAACAATAAACAAGTTTTGATCCTATTACTTGCGTTCATTGATTCTTTTCAGACTACGTGTTGGCTATGATTTAATTTTAGTCACATGCTTTCAGTTGGTAGCCGAAAATCATTTCAGTTTATCACACAAATAATTTGAAACTACCGAAATTTTTTTAAGATGAAGAAACCTAAAATTTTTTTTTCTTTTCATTTTTTTTTTTTTATTTTCGCCACTAGTCAACCAAATTAACGGTTAAAATTATATTATTATCAGAAATAATACTTTTTGATAAACAAGTCTTTTTTTCGCCAGGGCACAAGACTACAATAGCTTTTAAAAAATTAGAAGAATGAAAGAGAACTTTCATTCTTATATCAATGGGATAGACAGTAACAGTTTTATTTTTAGTTAAAAAAAAATTAGAAATTAAATTATTTTTTCATGTTACAAGCGAGCGAAGTGTAATGGTATCCAATCAAAGGCACAAATAAAAGAGCTCATTTGGTGGCAATTTTGCTATAATCACGATCTGTTGCGTTTCGAAGTTTTGTGGCGCAGTTTCGTGGCGCAGATGCGAGTCGATGAAACTCTTAAGCCTGAGGTCTCTGGTTCGTATTCGTAACTTAGCAAAAGTTTTTTTATTCAAGGCTTTATTGCAGTATCAATTTAACATTAACGCTCATTTCTTGCTTTTGTTGGCTTGGTTTTTTCTTATTGTTCAAGGCTTATTTCAGTCTTTTGAGCTGTTTTCTGTCGTTTGTGTTTGCAGTTCTCAGTATTTCAGCAACTCCTTATTGCTATTCACTAAGCATCTACAGCTGCCTTACTGAAAAATATTATTTGGAAGTTTGCAGACCATTGAGTGAACTAGGCGCAGATGCAAGGACTCTTACTGCCGAGGTCGGACATTTGAATCCGAAACTTTTATTATTCAAGGCTTGGCTGCATAGTCCAGTCAAAATAGCATACAGAGCTGCTTTATTGGTAGCTACCACTAGCACATTTTTAAGGAACCGGGGTGGAGATGCGAGAACGTGAGACTCCTAATCCAAAGGTCAGTGGTTGGAATCCGAAACATAGCAGAAGTTTTATCATTTAAGGCTTTTTTCTTAATTCAATTTTTAGAGCTGCTTTTTATCAGTTTCTCGAGTGTGTTTACAAAGTGCAGATTTGCCTCTGTGTAAAGTCTATAATTGTTCAGGCTTAGGTTAAAATTAATTACGCTAGCATAACCAAACCAGAATATTAGACATCTTAATATAGCAGTGCTCTTTTAATTTAAGTGGACTTTTTTTCTCGGTTTTTTTTGTCTACTTTGTTTTTGTCGGTCTTTTTTTCGCAGATTGGTTTTTTCCTCGATAAGGTAAATTTTTTCCTAAAATTGAAATCGAAACTTATTAAGAAAAAAGTGAATTTCCAGCGTTACTTGTATTATAAAATTGCAGCTTCGATTTTGTTAACTTTTTAAAGGAAAAATTTCATTTAAGAAAAAGCACAATAAACCTTTGTGACCGCAGTTTATAGGCTGTCTGTTGGCAAAAATAAAAACTCTTCCACAAGCTTTTCTTTTTTTTCTGTTTTGCGTTTCAATTATCCTGGTTTTGCTGCCGACTTGTTTTTAAATTCAAGCATCAAACAGTTTATTGAGTGTTTTCTAAGAGTTTGCTTACTGGTCTTAAAAAAATTATTGCGAACATGAAGGGTAAAGATAATTGTACTTTTGTCGTTATTTGCAGGATAACAAGGACCATTTTATTAAGATTCATGTATTCAATACTTTAAAAGTTGTTGATTGTCAGAAGAATTGAACGGTTCCTCATATAACGATTTGTCGAAAGAAAAAAGTTCCATGGATACATTATTTTTTTAATGGACCAGAATTTTTTAGGTTAAAATTTTTCAAAATTTTGATAATCTCACCGCTCCGTAAGGTGTTGTGCGGACATGCTCTTCCTTTTGTGATTTTAAATGTAACTGCGTCGATGCGACGACGTTGCTTACAAAATGGGATTCATCGGGGAGGGTTTTGTGTAACCCAAAAACTTTTGTCGACTTTGTTACCGCTATGCAGTTTTCGTCCAAATACTGGTTTTAGGCTATCAATTATATTTCAAGGTTTGCTTTTTCTTCAAATTGAATTTTGGTTGAGACAAACGCATAAATGTTTGGGAGAAATAGTTTGTTTTCGACATTTTTACCTGTTTTTTTTTAAATATCATTTAATTATTTATGCCAGAGATAAACAATTATTATCAAATCAGCTCATGAGATATCTCATGTTCAAAAAGTTGTTCGAATTTTTTAGGTAGACTCTTTGGGTGGTGAGGGGGTCGAATCTCTGAGGAGGGGCGTAGTGAGGGGCTTACCCAATCCGGAATCTGCCTCTGAGTGTTTCTGATTTTAGTTTCCACAGAGTGTCCCAATTGAAAACGTGCAACTTTAAAGACCGAATTAGTTCGGCTCGATGTCTGTTTCAAAACATTGAAAAAAAAACAATCCTTATATTTATTAAAAATCTGAAACTTAATTCGTTTTGTGTAACTTGAAAATCTTTAGCAAGCATTAACTGATATAAATGCATCGAGAGAATATCTTAAAAGCAGTTGAGCCTGTCGAGTGATGCCTCTGATTTTTCTTTTCATTAATTTTTTAAGCTGCAAACCTATTTTGAATTATTTTTTTATTCAAGCTAAATGATTACACTCAGAATACTTCGAGTATCAAGCTATATTACTAAAAATAACTCTATAGGAGTTCAGTGTAAAATATATAATTAACATATTTAAACATTTTAGTTTCAAAATAATTGTTCATTTAGTTACTCAAGGTTGTTGTCAAAGTTTTATTAATATATTGATTTTTCATTTAAGTTTTGATAACAACCTTGAGTAACTAAACAAACAATTATCTCGAAAGTAAAATCTTTAATTATGTTAATTATATATTTTCCACTGAACTCCTATTGACTTTTTTAAGTACTTTAGCTGGATACTCAAAACATTAAATATAATAATATCACCAGCAGTTATACGGGGTGGGACGCCTCCCCTCTCAGAGTTTTGACTTCGTGTCGACCCAAAGGGTCCCCCCCTTGTTTTATTTTAAGAGATCCATTTTTGTCTCACGGACCCTAATTTTTTCCAATGGCCAATTTATGCCAATTTATTTTTTTGGGGAGGGGCCTGTTTTTTCAAAATTTCGCCTGCGGCTCAGAAAATTTGGTCAAAATAGGGTCGTTATAGTGATTTGTGAGAGCTCGGAAAATCAACTTGGTCGACCTAAAAAATAGTCGACAAAATCTTTGATTCTTTTTTTTGAAAATCCGCACACCATTTTTGCAAAAATTTTACATCTGCCCCTGAATGGAACTATATGGACTGTTATTAAACATACGTGGTTTTAATGCCGGGATTGTCCGGGTGTGCGGGGTTGTCCTGCGTGTATTTATCTAACAACAAAAGTCACGACAAGCCGAGTTCGGTTGTGCTGGCTTAAAGGTTCAATGTTTCTGCTGTCTTCTTCCAATTGATACAATTTCACAGAGAAAATCCTAGATCCGCACCTGAATGATTTTTGTTTTTATTTTCAAATTTTACAGATTTTCCTACTTGTTCATGTTAATTTTTTCCATTGTTGTAGAGGAATTTTAATCAGTTTTTGTTATGAATTGATTTTTTCATGCAAAGAGATTTATATATTCCTCTTACGCCAATTTTGATGAGTGGTACTGATTGTGGTGTTGTTTTCGAAGGCAAGTGTCTTGTACTCGGGAAGTTTAATTTTTTCCCTCAAACGTTTTACGAACACATTTTCATCTTGCTTCATTACTGAATCATAACAATTTGCCGGTTTTTTTTGCACATGGATGTTGCGATTGTCATTTAAGGTCCAAGGACAATGTCAACTTTGAAAGAATTCATAAAATTGAATAAATTTAAAGAAAAATTGGAATTTGTTTGAGATAAATTTTTTGAAAGAAATCCCCCTACACGCTTTAAAAGAACAAAAAGATGTCACCAGCGTCTGAAGAGTCTAGCTACGTATTAATAGTTTCAAACAGCCTGCTTCAAATCAGTTTGAAACGATTTCTGAGAAGGAATAAGCAGGAACGCGTTGATAGAACGAACTATGCCGCGCGGTAAGTCCTAATTTAGACAAATTGGAAATTTCCAACCCGCCATTTAATTAAAAAGTTTGGTGACAGGGTGATTTTTTAAAATTTGTCCCCAGGGCGTCAAAAGCCTGCAAATTATGTAAAAGGAATTTTTTTCAAAAGTGGTTAGTAAAATTAGAAAATTATTTGAAGAAAAAAAACCACACCGAACCCAAATATTACTTGCTTTCTTCGAAAATCAAATTAATTAATACCAATCAGCTGCCTTTTCAAAAGTAGGCTTTGTAGATTATTTTGTCGACCATTGTAGCCACTCCTTTTTTCCATCAATATCTGTTGTTAAGAAAAACTAAGAATGTCTGAAAGAACAAGAAACTGAGCAAGCAAAAAAATTCCGTCACTTTACTCAAAAGTTGGAACAAAAAACTTGACGATGTGTGTGTGTAGGTGTGTGGTGTATGTGTGTGTGCGTGCGTGTGTGTGAGTGTGTATGTGAGTGTGTGCGTGTGTGTGTGTGTGCTTAAGTATGCGTATGTGTCTGTGTATTTATATGTATATAGGCATGTGTAGTTGTATGTGTATGTGGGTTGTGGGTGTGTGTTGTGTGTGCGTGTGTCTGCAGGTGTAATTGTTGATTTTGGACTGATTATGATAATTGTTCCGACTTTCGTAACGAAAGTAACGGAATGTTTGTGCTCGGGGTGGGTTTTTTCTTCAGACAAACTTCGACTTTTCAACAAACAACTTTTGATGGTTTTTTAAACAGTTGTCCTGAGCTTAATTTTAGAAAAATATATATTTCACCTGTGCTCCTTTTTCGCAAAGTCACGGGGATTTAAAGATTGCCACTTTGATCAATTTGGGACAATTAACGCGCGATATTTTTCGCTCTAGTAACGCGTAAGCGGAGATTTAATCCGTCTTAGAAATCGTTCCAAATTGGTTGACGGAAGCTTATTTGCCTTAATTGGTTAGTTACTGGGAGCAAAATCTAATTTATTTTTTCTACATTTAATTTTTCATTTTATTTCTGCTCCATAGACTTTAAAAGGCAGTCGGAACATTCAGGGCCTCGCCTTGATACGAGCAGCCTTGTTTTATTTAGTAGCACAGCATGTTTGGTTAACCAAGCGGTTATTTTGAGTTTACATGTTTGTCCAAAAAGGATGCCAAACGGTAGGCTAACAAAATTTGCTGTTATTTGAGCAACCCGGAAATTTTTTTGTTTTGTTTTGATGATACAAAAATATTCTTTATTGATGAATGCAAACTTTGATCTTTCTGAACATTTTCTTTTGCTTTTCTGATATGAGCCATCTTTGAGGTCCAATTAATTTTTCCCATGAATATTCGTTACTTTCTATTTTGCCTCCCAAAAAGGGTAGAGACTTGCCACTTTTCATTATCTGTTCACGCCTTCCACTCGGCACTAATTAGCCTGGCTTTTGTTTGGTAGAATCCTCCGCGGGTTGCCCAACAGTGCCAGCCGCAAAACACCTCCCGCAACTACCCATCTATCTACCTTTTATTCTCTCCTCTCCTTTTGGCATATCTCCCAAAAATCCAGCACATATAACCCGGATATTTTCCCTGTTTTGCCCGCACTGGTTTTTATTTTACCCGGATAATACTTTTGCACCCATCTATTTTGGCACCATGAGATTTAGCCTCAAAATGCAGCCCGAATTATGGGCGCTATAGTTTATTGCCCGAGGGTAAAGTATGGAATACTGTCGTTATATTATATTGGTCTATCGGGCTTAAGTGGCCAACGGTTATTACGCTTCTTACTAAAAATCTAGCGTGCTAGTTATGTAGCTTATCTGAAAAGTAACACATGGAAAAATACCTGAGTGTTGGCGTGTGTGTGTAAGTATAGTCCTAATACATTGCTGATGGCATGTTGCTCTTTTAAAGCCAGGCGCCAATATATTTATTCCTAATTCCCCGTTTTATTATTCTGAGCCTTGTTTTTGGTTGGCGCCATTTTTACCAATGCACTTTTCCCGTGTCAAATATAAGCCCCACTTTTTCCTTTTTGTTGCTTGTAAATTTAAAAGTTGCGTAAAATAATCGAGAATTGAGCATCAATTTTGGGCAAGTTGTGCTGGTCTTTTTTGACAGAAATCTCTCGATTAGATAATAAACCAACCCCCCCCCCCCCTCCCGACTCATCTCTCTTTTTACAAAGGACACAAGACGCTATTGATAAGTGGTCTCTTTTGAATTGTCCGCTCAAATCTTTTAAATCGGCGTCTTTGTAATTATCTCGTCAAATTTGAGCACAAATCTATGCGATTTCTTTGTCCAAGGTGTTGCATTTAACTATCTTTCAAAATAGCCAAAATAGGTTCACGAGTTAATTTTATTGCCAAATAAATTTGGCTCAATTATCACAGCTTTTGTTAATTTTTAAGGTATAACAATTTATTAAAAATCGAAAAAATAGATCGTACCCAGCTGAGAACCATAAATTTAACTAATTGACCTACTTTTAGCTCAAAAATTGCTAAGATAAATTAATTATTTTGACTTTCACAAAATATATTGTTTTTCGAATTGAGTTTGTCATTGATTTGTTTTATTTATCGTTAAATTTAGAAGCAGAGTTGTAGCTTCATTTCTTTGTTTCCTCAAAACTCTCGAGAGCAACAAAATGTCTCGACATCGTAAATTTTTTTTACAATTTCGTCCAAAAAAATTCTCTCGGTAGCTTGGCTTTTTACGGTCTAAAAAAATTTCAATTATTGCTTAAATTATTTCTACTAATAAAGTGAACATTTAGTTTGTTCTGTGTAGTTATATGGCGTCCTTGGCAGCTCACTTTCTTTTCTCCCAAGTGTACTAACTGTACAAAAAACTTGGAAACGAATTTATTATTATTGAGTCCAATTCTCAACACCCCCCTCCCCCTCGTTCTCTCTGGCTACAGCTCTGTCGATGGACCCGGGCAGTCTGATCGTGTTTCTGGCGGTGGTTCTCCACCTGGCCGCTTTCGTCCTGGACTGGTTTCTCTTCCTCTTAGTCGTCAAGTCGCCAGGTCAGTTTTATTGATATTCATCCCTTAAAATAAGTGGCTATTTTAGAACGCTGGCAACATAGCACCCCTCTGAGTTAGGACTGGAGTGTAACTCATAGAGTAATTTCGGATAGGGTACACCGTCTGCTCGTCACGCTATCTTATTTTCGGCCGGATAGATTCGTGCAACTTCTTAGTCTAATACCGATCCTAATCTTACTCTTATACTATCTAGTCTCAGGTTGTTTAACTAGTCTCTGCTAGGCTCAATAGATCTAGGGTATACTGGTTTATTGCGGCTGCTGAAGTGCTCGGGAGAGTCCAACTAATTTCTAAGTTAAATTCAAATCTCTCTGGTGCTGAAATTACAAGTAACTTCAGCACTTACAAATAAGTGGGTTGTTAGTTAGATGGATCATGATTGGTTAATATTAAATACTTTACATTGGTAAAACATTTAATTTATCCAATCATAAAATATAGTTTAGATCAGGTTCCACCCATCCGGGTTTTACAGAGTTTTTTAGAACAGTTCTTTTGTAGTTCAAGGATGGATGATGGACGTTGGTATTTGGCGAACATCATTTTTCTTTTGTTTCCTTTTTGTTAAGGAAGTTCCAGGGATCTGGAATTGAGGACACAAGACGTTGTGTTCTTCTTGTGACAACGACTGAGTCTCTGCAACAGCATCAATTCTGGTTTCAGAATGGTTGGCTATGTCAGGTTTTTCTGTTCTTCGGAGAGAACTTCTTTTGTGTTTGATCTAGCTCGGGAATGGCGTGGAGATTGTGCGTGGAAGGGATGCCTGGTTACTCGGATCTGTACGTATACTTGAACATCGAGATGGTCATTGGTCTAGTTCAATGAAGTCCTTTTCTGCGAGGTCAAGTCGTACTCTAAATCCTTTGAGTTGTGATTGTGAGCGGCATATCGATTATAGTTGGTCATTCTCTCTCGAGTGTAGTGAGGTCGTCTTGTCTTTTGATGTTCGTCCTTGGTGTTGTATTCTGATCTATATATTGCATCATGTGATTTTACATTTTATAAAACTTTTATTAATTTAATATTTTTTAATTATGATTTTAGTTAGTTGTTTTCACAAAAGCTTTTTGTTTTAGTTCGGTTATTTTGAAGAGTTACTCACCCTTGAGTAGCTCTTATTAAAAATAAAGGTGTGGTCACAAAGCGTGGATGTAGCACGGTGGGTTAGGCCGGCTATAGAGCATGCTCAGGACGTCCTTTCCTGGTGGGTTAGGCCAGGTGTGGGAGTATGATTTCATGCGGTTTTTATGAGGGGTCCTGTTATGTGACAACATTTTATGTTGGGTTTGTTGTGGTTTTACTTATGTTTTGTTGGTTATGTACTTTTTCCAAAAAGCAAATTGTTTGTGGTATGGGTTTGTCTTTTGACTTTTTTGTGTTTTATTATTTCTTTCTAAGACTTTGTAATAGTCTTCAAAAGAATAAATTATCCAGTTTTAAACTGGGTTAATCCGGTTTGGGTACCGTTGGTTTCCTTTTCTTAGTCATGCTGTTATTTTATGATTTGTGGTATTTAGTAAGCTGCGTTGGTTAGTTTTGTTTAGTATATGATTCCTTTCCAACCGGGTTAAAGGAAAGTTTGAAACTTGTTATTATTTGTTAGAGTTGTTGAGTGTGAAAACTTGAAACTGAAATTCATTATTTTAAACAATTCTTCGTGGGCGAGCTGTGCGAGTGTGGATAGAATTTCTGTGCGAATGAATGAAAATATCAAAAGGTTAGTACTGCAATTGCATTTTATTAATTTACTGCATAGAATTTGGAAATTTACTGCTAGTAATGGGGGAATTTTAAGATACAAATTTTCATCATATGTAGATTTACTGCTTTTAGGGGAAAATTTTATAAATTAATTTACTGCATTGGTATTATATTTATTTAATTGTTGGTGCAAAAGTTAAATAGGGTTTTAAATAGTTTTGAAGAAGTTTGCTATTTTTTATTTTTCTTTTGTGAATTTTTCAGATGATTGAAGATGAAGGCTAAAAATCTAAAGAAAACATGAATAAGGAATGGTGAGTTTTTCAATATTTTAATTAGTTAGTAATATTCATTTAGTTCATACTTACCTGTTAGTCGTCGGGGAAAAAACCGTGGGGGAAGATATCGTGAATTAGTTCTGAAGTTGTTAGTAGTTTAGCTAAGATGCGGATGATATTTTTAGTTTGAAGTAGTGGCCAAAGCAATTGAAGTGCCTTAATAGTGGTTAGTTCTTCAGTGCCTACTGCAAACTCATAAGGTGTGTTTTGGATTAAGTTATATAACTTGTGGTTAAATTTAGTGTTGTGGATGAATTCTAAAATGGGGATTTCTATAGGCTGTACAAACTCGTGCGGGATAAGGAAGGGTCGGGATTCTTCTGCGTTGAAGGTCTTGGTGATGGGGCAGAAAATATACATTTGGGTTATGGGGTCATAATTACGAAGAATACCATGAAGGTTAGTATTTTTAATACAATATGTGAAATTTAGGAAATACGGTGAAGTGTATTTTGAATTGATGAATTGAAAGCGATGGTGTGGTTGTCTAGAGGGTGTGTGGAGGTCAAAGTGATTTTGGATGAAACGATAGTAACTGTATGTATGTGTTTGTTTAGTTCGCAACATAATATCGTGTGAGCAGTGTAAATCTCTTTCGTGTGGTGCAAGGAAATGAAAGGTTAGTGAAAAGATTTGGAAGCGTTCTTTAAAACTTTCGTACGCTTGTGTGCTTGTTAGTGCTTCTGAAATAATGTGATCAAACTTTCGGTCGAAGATGTTTAGTGTAAATACATATGGTGTCTTGATGAAAAATTTCTCGGTGATTTGTGGGTTAGCGAAGCGATCGTCGTCTAAGAATTGATCTTGGTTAGCTCTGATGATGTTGTGATCATAGTATTCTAGTGTGTATTCGTTAGCTCTAGGTGCAGTGTGTATTTTTAGTGATTTTTTATATCCAACGTAAGTAAATTGTCTAGCGGTGAGTGGTGTAGTTAGTCGATATAGCATGTCTTTGTTTCGGTCTATATCAATGGATGTGTTAGTTAAAGGTAAGCAAAGAGGGTTAGTGAAATGATAGTATGAGGTCCAAGAGAGAGTGGGCATTAAAACGTATTCGTCTACAAAGTTGCGTGTTTCGTTAGCGTCATGAGGGGTGTTTAAGGTGTATTGTGGAAATGAGGGTAAAGTGATGGCTAAAAATTCTCTAGTGTTAGTATGTTGGGGGTGGTTGATGTATTCTCGGGCTGTTCCTGGTTTTGCTGGGAAAGGATGGTTGGGGAACTTTCTTTTAAAAGTGCGATAAGCTCTATTAGTGTTGAGTGAGGATTCAGTTGATGTGGATGATGGTGCTAATGATTCGGTATAATTTGAAGAGGGTGTAGGGGGATTGGATGAATTTGTAGTGGAGGAGATTTGGTTTATGGTCGGGGTGTTAAGGTGGTAGGGTTGTTGTTGGAGGGTAATAAAATTGTCTAGCTCTGGGGAGATTCGGGGGGTGTCTGGAGATGATTGGTCAGAATGGTATGAGGAGTAGGTTGGGGTAACTTGGGAAGCATAAGAGGGTGTAGGAGTGATTGGGTCAGGGTTATTTGATAATATGGATTGAAAAGGAGGTTGAGAAAAATGAGAAGGGTTATGAAAATTATTGGATGGAGATGGTTCTGAGTCGGCAAATTCGTCGGGGGTTTCAATATTCGGGTTATTTAGCTGTGAAATGGAGTATAAAACTGAAATTTGTGAGTTAGTGTCGGAATTCATGCCTGATGTTACATTGCTAGATGGAAAATCGGGTGGCGGAAAAGCAAAAAGTGGTATTATTGGGATTGAAGAGGTAAGGTTGGTTGGATGGGAATTTGATCGATGGAGTGATCCAAGTTGGCGGCTCATCGTGGGCTAAAAAAATTATTATTTTGAGATTGAAAAGCGGTGGTATGGGGCTGTTCAATAATTTGTTCATAAGTATTATCATCTTGTGATGGATGTGTCATTATATGTTGGACGGGACTTTGTGATGTGGTGAGTCGAAAATTTGGATTATGTGTGATTGCTAAATTTCTAAAATTTCGCGGGGCTAGGGATAGTGGATGGTTATTTGGTAGGGGTGGTAATTGTGGTGCCGTTGGCTGTGTGTCGACATTGTTATGTTCTTCGTCGTATGTATTTTGTCGTGTTGTTATTTTTGTGTTATATTCTTTTATTTGTGCGTCTAAAAGAATTTTGTTTATAGATGTGGAAAAAATTCCAAAAAATCCTGCAAAGAGTATGCGTGCTACGCTTGCTTGTCTGTTTACTTGTGTGTGTATAGCACATGTATTGTAGATTCCTTTTAAGAGTGAGAAAAGAAATCCAATAAAGTTAAACATTGCGTATAAAATAGTCAATTTTTCTAAGATGTAGTAGGGCCATCCTAGAAAATCTAGGATCTCATTTTTGAGTGTAACAAAGCTAAAAATGTTAATTGGTGATATATCTTGGGGACGGTATTTTTCGCCGTTTAGATATATATAATCTTTTATGTCTTTAAAATATCCGCTATAGTCTTGCGTGTAGATATCGGCAAATCCTGCGGTTTCTGCAAGTTTGCGTAAGTTTTGGTCTATTGATTGTCTTTGTATAGTGTCCATTTGTGTTAATAATTCTTGGAATTGTTGTGTTCTAATGTGATGTTGAATATCTGATTTTGAATAGATTCCTATTGATTGTAAGTCTATATTTGGGTTTCGAGCAATAGCGCGAATGCTTTCTGGTGAAAATTTTTTGAGTGATTGCATTAATTTGGGATATGGAGTGAGAAGATAATATTTGTTTTCATCAGGGTTTAGTTGTACTACATTGTGGCTATTTTCTGATCCACATGGGACTGCGGTATCCCAGAAATATGTTCTTCGTGAAAGTGTATCCACGAAATGTACTTTATTCTTATAAAAGATAGGAATTCTTTTATAACATCGTTTATCTTCAAAAACGTATAGTGGTGATACTTTTTTAGTACAAGTATAAAACCATAAGATGTTTCCTTCGTAGTCTAAAAAATTTGATCTATTTCCTGATAATAAGTATCCTGCGTAGGGTATTTTTAATACTGCTAGTGCAAGTGATTGTAGTATTTGTGTTCGTTCTAATTCGCATAGTTGATGTAGTGTTTCTAATTCAGAGAGTGACATTTCTTGAAAAATGCGGCTAATTGTATAGTCTAGTTTCATATCCAAATGAATATCATAGTGGATATTACCAAAATATGTAGTATTCATTAGTGATAATTCTTGTAAGCGTGTGCTTCTGGTGTCATAAGGTTTTAGATGTCCACCAGGTTGTCCGTTGCTTTTTTCAAAATTAACTGGTATATAGGATGTTCCTTCGTTTAGAGGATGACCTGTGGCGTATGGGTCGATTTTTACTTTACCAGTGGTCATGTCGAATCCTTTTTCATATTCAACTAATATTTCAGAGTATTGTGTTCTGTGAAGTGGATTCCTGTATTTACATGCAAGTTCTGTTTCTTGATATATTTGAAAACGTGTCAATTTATTTTCTATATTGTCTATGTTTCGAAAATCGGAACTTAGTTTGCGTGATGGATGGACTTGTTCATATGGAATTGATTGTATGAAATATTTTTCGTGAAATTTTATCATACGAGCGTGTATTTTTGCTACTTGAAATGTTGTACATGTGTCTTCGGGGAACCAAACAATTGTTGCTTGTGTTCTCGTTGTAGGGTCGCAATATCCTTGATCATTTTTACAAGGTAGTCGGATTCCTTGATAGATCATTGTATTATCAGATAAATCTCGTGTGAGTTGTATTTTTTCGAGTTGTATTTTCCAATCGAAAAACATTATTTCTTGGTATCCTTTATTTTTTGTGTCTGCTTTGCAGTTTGATGGGTTATTTATACCAATGTGTGGTATCCAGTGTTTATCATGTAGGTCATAGGTTAATCGTCCGTGTGCGCCGTTATACGGGTATTTTTCGTCTAGTCTTATATGTCCTTGGTGTCTTTCAAGTTGTGATTGATGTACAGAGTCTGAAAAAACTTGAAAATTAACTAATTTTCTTTGGGAGTTTTTATTTTTTGTGATGTTTAGTCTAAGTAATTCATTTTTACAATCGTCGGGATTGAGATGTAAAAGACGTTCTATATTACTTTGGTAGAATGATTCATGGTCAAGTCGGTTTTTGTTTCCGTTCGAGACTTGTGAACAATGTACTTTCTTTTCGGAAAATGTTGCTGTGAATTTATAACCTGTAAATGTTGTTGCTCGGGCTTTTGAATAGAGTGTTGCTATTATATCTGTGGTTTCTATAGCTTGTGGTTCTGTTTCACATTGTGATACCTGATTGATTGCATATTTATGTAGTGTTTTTTGTTCATTTTCTTCGCAATCGTAATGTGTTACTAATAAATCTTGTGGTCCTGTACGAGGGGAAGGGTTTATATTTTGATTTGAGGTTATTAGAAAAAGGGTTTGGAGAAAAATTAATAATTTTAGAATATACATGTGTATGATAATCCTGAGTATGGATTATAAAATGTAATGTAACCAATTGTGTTTTTAGTGTATCTGTCGTATTTGTATATTACTTCAGTAGTTATAAACGGTGGTGGTAGTGATTGAGCTGTTATGTTAGGTGGATTTAATGGGTAGGGATGTTGGGTAATATTATTTAACTTAACTGTGATTTCAAATTTTAATTGTAAACTGTTTTGTTGGAGTATTTGAATATTGTGATCACGGATATCGTTGTGAATATCTTGGCGATATTGTAATCTATTAAGTGCCCAGTTATGAAGGCGGTTACTTTCTTGATGTTGTCCAAATAGTGGTGGAGGTGCTGTGAATGTATTCCAATCTAATCTTAAAGGAATATTTATTGATGATTGTTCTCGATATCTGGCGTCGAGATTATTTGGAAAATTTAAGTTAAAGGGTAGTGGTGAAAATTGACTTATTGATGGTGTTGATGGTAGTGATAATGTTTCTGGTAGTGATGAGGATGTTGTTGTATCCGTAGAAATATCTATGGGGTCATTGACTAAATTTGGTTCACCTTGTGTGAATGAATTTGTAGTCCAATATGGCAGTCGTGATGTTAGGTTTGGGGGGTTAAAGGGATTTTCACGTATCTGTTCAGATGTTGGTGTTGAACCTAAGTAGTCTGAAGGTAGACTTGAAGTGCTTCGTTGTGAAAAAAGTGTAGGAGTTTCTGGTGTGATACCAGTGGTGTTTTCTGGAGTGGTTTGTGTTGGGGATTGAGGTATATCAAAATGAACTCGGGGAGTTTGAAAATTTCTATTTCGTCGAGGATGTATAATTTGTCTATTTATTTCTGCTGTGTTTTGGTTTTGACTAAGGTTTCGTATTCTACTTAGTTCTTGTGGTAGTGTTGGGTAAAGATTATATGTTGGTTCACTTAGGGATGCTTGTCGTTGAACTGGTTCTAGTGGTTCAGATAAACGAGCGTGCCTTTCTTCAAAGGTGTATGGATTGTCTTGAAAAGAAATTCGTGTAGATGTTTGAGGGTTTTGAGTAGTTGAAGGTGGTGTTGGATTATCTTGGGATGATGTCGGTGAAGACTGATTCTGTGACTGTTGGGTAGCAATTTTTGATGGATTTTTAAATTGTTACTTTAGTGAGAGGGTTTATGTTTATTATAATATTCTTCTAAAAAAAGAATTAGAAAAATTGTTGCTAGGGCAAATGTAATGATTGCTTTCTTTATACATTTACATATTGTCAAAATGAGGGATGATAGAAATGTTATGAAAATTACAAACAATAAAAAAATATCAGTTCTACTGAAAATTGTTCGTATCATTTAGACAAGTTGTTAAAATCGTACCTGTGGATATATTCAAGGGTTTTGGAAAGTTGGAGGAATAGTTCAATTATTGTGTAGAAAATTAAAAAAATGTTACAAAAAATTATTATGATTATTAGAAAAGATTCGATGATATCAAAAAGAAAGATTATAAAGACTTGAAGTATTGAAAAAAAATGTTTAAAATTGATAAATATTTGAGCGACTGTTTGAGAGAAAAGCATTTAAGAAATGATCTCTTTGTCGAATATTTTTTGCTGTTTGAGGCGATTTTCTAGTGTGGTCGAATTATTTATTAGTTTTTTGACAAGTGGGTTGAGTTTCGTAAAAAATTGTTGGGGGCAATTTTCATGGTGACTGGGAGGTCGTCTTTTTCTTTATTTTTGTTTGTCAAATGATCCGGGGTATGGTGAGATTTTTATACTTTAGGCTAATTAAAATCTTCATTTTGTGACTTTAGGCTAAGTTATCAAATTTGTTTTGGGGGTATTCGTGGTCTGAGTTGGGGAAATATTGTTGATCTTTGGGTTATTAGATAAGGGAGGGGTACGGTATTATGGTGATATTTATTTTAGCTGTCAAGTTGGAGTGGTTTGCTTATTTTTGACCTGGAGGTTGTAAAGTTATAGTTAGAGATGTGCCTGGAGTTCTAGATTATTCGTCTAATTGATCTTAGTTTGAGTTAGAGAAAGTGGCGGATTGGATGAATCCTATTGGTCTATTTTGAACTAGAATTATTGCGTACTTGTGAGCATGTTATTTTGAAAAATGGAAATGAAAAATGTTACGGAGGTTTCAAGATTGTGAAGTATAAAATTTTAAAATTACTTTTTAAATTCTACTTTCTTTAATATTTTAGATTGGGGGATGAACATTTTGTAGTTTTTACGTGGTTGATTTCGGAGTCTTGTTGTCTTTCTATGTTCTGATTTGTCTATTTCTTCTTGGGGTATTATTTGTTCTGTCATTTTTCTATTTTTTCTTTGTTTTGGAGATTCTTTATGGTTTTGTGTATTGTTTTTGGTAGCGATTGGTTTTGTGTTTTGATTTTCGGTGGGGTTATCATTTTGTTCTGTGTTTTTCAGATGTGGTTCGTTTTGAATAATTTTTAATCCTGTGAAAGAATATAATTGGGTTAATTCGCGGAGTGCGTATTCTTTTGGGTAATAAGGTAATAGGTTGTTTCGATGCTGAACGATTTCTTTTTTGTTTGAGTCGATAATTTTATATGTGACATCTGTGGGTTTTGCAATTATTTGATAGGGTCCTTTTCGGAGGGGTTGTAATTTTTTAGAAATTCCTTTTTGAGTATTAAAATTAGGTATTAAAACAAATGTTCCAATTTTTAAATCGGAAGCTGGTGTAAAACGTGAATTGATTTGTTCATTTATGTTTTGTCTTTGTAATAACTTTTTCGTTATTTTTTGGTAAATTTCGTTGTGTTTCTTATCTCTATTTAAAATCCATTCGGTGTGTGTACCGGAGGCTAATTTAAGGATTTGTGGGTGATGAAAATGATCTTCATCGTGCGTATGTAATGGTAGGTTATAACAAATTGAGTCTTTATTTGGTTGACAATAACCTTGTGCGTTTTTATGGGAATTTGCTGTAAACATTATTGGTTTGCGTGGCTTTTGGTTGAAAACCATTTCGTATGGTGACATTCCTAAAGTTGTCGTGATTTGTGAATTATATGCTAATGGAAATAATTTTACATCTGCTGACCATTCGGTATATTTGGTATCATTTCCGTTGATGATACATCTAAGATATTCTTGTAGTGAACGGTTCATACCTTCGACTAAGCCGTTTGTCCAAGGTGCATGAGATGTACGTGGTTTGTGTTTAATGTTGTATAAATGACATAGTGTTATTATTTCATTATTTATGAATTCTGTACCATTGTCTGTGACTAAAATTTCTGGTAGTCCAAATTTTGCTATCCAGTGTTCATAAAGTGTTGTGTATGCGTAATAAGCGTTACAATGTGGTACTGGGTTAAGTGCTACATAATGTGTAAATGCGTCAACAATTACCATAATGTAGGAGTTTCCTTCTGATGAGGGTGAAATTGGTCCTTTAGTATCAAATGAGATACGATGATTAAAGTATAAACTTTGTCCTTTAAATTCTTGTTTTTGTGCTATTTGTTTTTGATTTGGGTAAGGTTTATTTAATTGACATACTATACAATCATTGCATAGTACTTTTATCCAAATTGGTGCATTTGGGAAGTAAAAATTTTGTATAAAATTTGAATATGTTTTCTCTGATCCAGAGTGTCCTTTAATGTTTTGTGTATGTGAAATATTAAAAGCTATAAGAATCATACTTATAGGGAGACAGGGAACTGTAGATTCATTAAGGTTGTACTCTAAAAGGTCTGTATTTTCGTTAATTGTTGTATTGTTAAACTTGCGAAAGTATCGGAGGAGTGTTTTGTTTCCTAGAATGGTTGAATCTGCTTTGATAGGTTTAGTTTTATATTTGTGCCATGATTTTAGTTGTCGAATTACTGGGTCAAGGTTTTGATATTGTTTCAGTGTTGAAATTGTAATTGTTTCTGTTGGGGGGAGAAAAATGTTTTCGATTTCTAATTTAGATAATGGTATTGTATCAAGTGGGTCGTGAAGGTCAAAAACTTGATTTATTGTGTATTTTGAATCATTTGTTTGTGGTCCTGATAAATTTATTTTATCAGTTAAATCTTCTTTTTCAATTAGTGGAAAATGGTCTTTTTTAGGTAGGTGTTGTTTTGTTCGTTTTTGTTGGGTGTTATTTTTTATCCATTGAGAATATGGAATTGGTTTAAAAGTTGATGTTCCAAGTAGGTCAACTTCATAATGATTATTTTGACAATCTAAATAAAGTGGGAAATGTTGTAAATTATTTATTTGTGATTGTTCAATATCAGTTTTTACTGCATATTTGCATTCTAATCGAGGTGATGTTTCGTTTTCTGCAAGGTAGAATTTTATATTTTTGGGTATTTCAACTGTTGTTTTTCGTGTAAGTAATTCAGGTGGTGTATTTCGACTTAAGGTGTCTGGTAATGCAAGATTTTTTCCTGCAGTCCAAACTATATGTAAGTTTGGAAATTTCATTAGAATTAGTTGAAATCTGTAAACTCGGTGGTTTGGGTTAGATTTCTGTGTAAAAAGAAAGATGATTGGTTTGTGGTCTGTGAACAAAACTGTGGGATGTTTTGATCCAAGTATCAGAAATTCATATTCTGTAAGTGTATATATTATGGCTGTACATTCTCTCATTAGAGTTGAGAGTCGTAGCTCTGCTTGAGTGAATAATCGAGAATTTGCTGATATGAGGTTCATTTTATTTGTACCATTATGTGATTGTAATAATGCTGCGCCGATGCCAAAGTTCGAAGCATCGCACATTGCATAAAATGGTTGATCAGGGTCTGGAATTGTGTTTGAAATTTGTTCAGTTAAAAGTTTCTTTATTTCTTCGAATCGTGTTTGATGTTCTGTATTCCATTCAAAGTTGTTTTGTTGTCTAAGGATGTTATAAAATGGTCGTAGGTATAATTGCATTTTATAAACATATTTACTTAAAAAGTTTAACATTCCAAGGAACTCTTGGATTTTCTTTTTATTTGTTGGTGGTTGAAGTTTTTGAATAGCGTCAATGCGTGATTTCAGTGGAGTGATTGTTTTTCTTTCTATATTATGTCCTAAGAATTTAACTCTAGTCAAAAAGAAGTGTGATTTATCGGGGGCGGCCTTCAGATTTTCGTTCTGAAGTATTTGGTGATATGTTTCTAAAACTTTGAACATTTCGTCTTTTGTTTGTGATTGCATAAAAACATCGTCTAAATAGGTGATTGCGTTTTTTTTGAGTATTAGTGGTCTAAAAATTTTGCTCATAAAGGCTGAAAATGCTGCTGGTCCTATGGATATTCCATAGAATAAGCGGTTGAATTCATATTGTTGGTTTCCGATAACAAATTGTGTTAAACGTCGTGATTGTTCATCTAGTGGCATTTGATTGTATGCACTATTCATGTCGGCGGTTGTGAAGTATTTGCCGTTTATTTTTGTTAAAATAACTTGTATTGGTTCAATGGGCCAATTACATTTTGATTCATCTATGAGTGAATTGAGGTATCTAGCATCGAGAACGATTTTTAACGATTCTCCTTTAGCTAGAATGATAACGGGGTTGATGAATGTGTTGCCTTTTGGTTGTTCTTCTTTATTAACCGGTGATATAATGTTGTATTGCTCTAAAATATCGAGTAATCTGTTTACTTTATCATGTAAGTGAATTGGTACTTTACTTGCTCTTTGTTTTTTGAAAACTGCGTCTGGTTTTAATGGGAGATGTAGTGATGAACTGATTTTGCCAACATCGAATTTTGATGTTGCATAGACTGATGAATATTGAATTAGCTGTTTGGCTAACTTTTCAAATTCGTCTTGTGTTATTTGTGAATGTTGGAAATTAAACATTGTTAAAAATTTCTGTTGGTCCTCTGTGTAGTTACTGATGTTGAATGTAGGTTTGAAATATGGAGTTTTTGTGAAATAATCCGTATTTCTGTTTTCGTTACTTATTATATTATTTATAGATAATTCTTCATTAAGAATTGTAGATTGGCAAATGTCTAGTAATTGGAGTATATTATTTACGCGATAGGCTTTTTCGTGTATTGGTGATATTGTTGCGTTGGTTTCACAATATCCTAAAAGTCCTAATGGTAATGTTACTTGGTAAGGTGTGTTGTTATAGACATGTAAGGAGATGATATCTGAATTCGAATTTTTCAAATATTTTATTGAAGAGATTGTGATTTTGAAAAATTTATGAATCGGTTTGAATTCAAAATCTGACATATAAAATTTTTGTTTGTTTTGTGCTTTATCATATTGGTGAACTTGTTTGATTGAAAAATTATAGATGTTTCCTGATAGTGGTTTCAGGTGTTTTCTTTGTTGGTTAAATATCGGATAAAATTTTGAAAAGAATGGTGGTTGTTTATTCAATCTTTGAAAAAATGTTAAGGATGTTTCTTTTGTTTTTGTATATTTATCTTTGATTAATATTTTACTATTTAGTATGTTAATTGTTGGTATATACTTTGAAATAAATGGTATTCCAATGATATTATATTTAATATCGGTGATATGGAATATTTGTTTAAATGGCTTATTTAAAATTTTACTTTGTTCCATTGTTCTGGTAGGGAGGAGAAATAATTGGATTTTTCCGTAGTTTATCAATGTTGATCCTTGTGCTGTCGCTAGTTTGCTGGAGGTTTCAAGAGGTGTTAGCTTTGGGTGTAAGATTTTTATTTCATTCCATGTGGGAATGTTTATTATGTTTGATTCTGCTCCTGAATCAATTAAAAAATCTATTTCAAGGTCTGGTGGTTGAAATTCTTTATTTCTTGGGCTTTCTAAGAGAAATGGTATTGTCCAAATTTTTTCTTTGGGTTGTTCTTTTTGTATATTTTGATAAATGTGGTTTGTATTCAAGCATTTTGTTTTGGTATTTTTATTGGTTTGATTTGTAGTGTTTATCTCATTTGTTTCTTGCGTCGTTGGTGTGGAATTTATGGGTGTAGTGTAATGATTTTGAAGAATTTGTGATTGATTTTCATATATATGTGATGGAAAGGGTTGTTCATATATGACAGATTCATAGTCATTTTCGACTTTTATCATATTGATATCAAGAGTGTTTTCAGTATCACTTTCTGAATCTGATGATGTACAGTTTATTTGATTGAGTTGTAACGTATCAGTTACTGTGTCATCAATACCTGGAGGGTCTGATGTTGTTTCTGGGTTAGCTTGTACTTGATTGATTTGTCTTTGATGTTTAGGTGTACTGCTTCTGTGACGATTATTAGAGTTATTGTAGTGATTATTATTTCGGTGTGGTGATTGGGAATAATTTCGATAGCGATTATTATAACTTGGGTGTCGGTTTTGTGAATTATTTCGCGATCTGTTTTGGTAATTATTGTTTGGTCTGTTATAGTTCGATCTATTATATGAGTTATTCCTTGATCGGTTGTTCGGGTAATTCTGGTTTCGGTTGTTTGAATAACTTCTGTTTCGATTATAGGAGTAGTTTCTATTCCTATTGTATGATGAATTTCGTGATTGGTTGTTTGGATAATAGTTATTTCTTGATTGAGAATTAGATCTAGAAACAAATCGTTGTGTATTTGAATTTGATCTGGAGTAGTTATTTTGACTATTCGGTCTATTGTAGTGATTTTGTGATGAATTATACGTGTTTCTTCGTTCTGGTGATCTTCCTCTATAACTTGAGTTATATGGAGATTGATTTCTTGTATAGCTTGTATTGTTTGGGAGTGGTTTTCCTGAACTGTTGTTGCTGTATACATTTTTGTTTGGTAGGTTTTGATCTTTTTTCATGTATTGATAAAATGATTTATTTGGTTCTTTGTATTTTTGAGGTTTATTTTGACTATCTTGTTGTTTTTGTCTACATTCGGAAATACTATGTCCGTATCGTCGGCAATAATTACACCATTTTTTGAAAGATGGTTTGCCTTTAAAGTTCGGGTTCTTTTCGTAAATATTGAGTATTTCAGTGATTTTTTCAACGAGATCTGTTTCTGATTCTTGTATATTATTAATATTAGTGGGAGTCGTTTCAATTTTGTTAACGTATTGTAATTTCAGATTTTCCGTTTCTTCTAATTTCAGTGTGATTTCTGCTTGTTCTAGTTTGTCTACTAGTTTTCTAAAATCTAAATCGGGTTCTCGAATTGAAGAAGGATGTGATGCTCTCTTTTTTATTGCTATTTTCCTTAATTGTGGTGTTAAGGTCATCATTAAGATTTCTGTCATCTTAGTGTTTTTATAGTCATGTGTATTTAGTGAATATGCTTTTCGAACTAGTGTTTCGATTCTTACTGCTATTTGCTTGATGGTTTCGTTTGGTAATCTGCGAATTTCATTACATAAAACTCTTTGTTGTTGTTTGTTTCTTTCGGAGTCAAACATTTTTGAAAATTCTTGTGTAAATCTTTTCCAGTTTGATTTTATTTCTTGAGGTAGTACTGAAAACCATTTTTGGGCTGCGCCATCTAAGGTTGTTTGTATCAACGCTGTGCGTCGATGTATCCAGTTTTGATGTAGTGGCGTGTTAATTGGTTCAGGTCCAATATTTAAAATTAAATTTGCTGTTACTGCATTTAAGTAATCTTCTACAGAGTATTCAGGGTCTGTTCCTGTGAAAACCATTAAGGGTTTATTTGATGTTATTGATGATCCACCCATAAGGTATGGATTCATTGTCATTTGTAATGATTCAGCTGCATTTGGCATTTGAGAAAAATTTGAAAGTTGGTTTCTTGTTATTTCATGTTGTTGAAGATAATACGGGAGTGGTATTTCATTTTGCATTTGTGATGGTTGATACGAGTGTGTAGTCATTGGATTTTGTTGTTGAATTGGTTGAAAAGATTGTATATTAATTGGATTTGGTTGTTGAATTGGTTGTTGATATTGTGCATCTATTGATTGTGGAGAAAAATTTCTATGGTTTGTACGTGTTTTCTGTATTCCTTGTCTACGATATTCTTGAGTATTTGGTGCAAATATATCTGGTTGTAAGAAATCTTCATCTGAGGATAAATAATCCATTTGATAAGATGTTTGTTTTTTATTTTTATTTTGTTGAAAAAATGGGTAATTTTCACTGCGATCCTGTGGAGGATTTGGTTGAAAATTTGTGGAATTATATTGGGCCGTTGGGTTATCCCAGTTTCGAGGTTTTGTATATTGATTAAAATTTCTTTGTGGTTTATAATTTGTTTTTGATGGATGTGTATAATTATAATTATGGTCTGCAAAGTTGTTTCTAGTGAATGTTTTGCGTGTTTTTGATGGTATTGTCATGGGTTTGTATGTTTGGTAATCCATATGTGAATATTTAGGGGCAACCGAAGGTTTAACGGTTGATTGTAAGGTTACCTGTGTTTGTGAAGGATTTGTATTTCTTGGTGTTGTTAAATTTGGGCGTATTGGTGAAATACTTTGTTGTGTAGTTGTTGTGTGTACAATTTCTTCATTTATGAAGTGTGATGGTGTCTGTATATCTTGTTGAGTAAGATTCCTAGTTCCATTGAGGTTTTCATTGTGTATGACTGTAGAGTTTAAACTATTATTTTGTGTATCGGGTAAAAATGTATTATAGTTTAATGGTGTTGCATCAATTGTTAATGGTATTACTCTTACATAATCTCTTATGTAAGATATTGTACCTATTGCTTGACTTGAGATTGATTGTGGAAAGTTTATAAATACGGGATGAGACCATTCGGGGTCCCAAACATAATCTGATTGTTCTGTGATAGCTGTATCATCGTTCGAGTTTTGGGGTCTAAAATTTTTTCTTGCTTGTGCAATTAAATCAATATTGTGTGTAAAATAATCTATTATGAACCATGCTAAAATTTTTTGTAAATCGTGTTTGGTATGTTGTGAAACGTCGTCTTTCGTGAAATTTTCTTTAATGATGTTTAAATAACTAGAGAGTAGTGTGATTTCATGTCGTACTCTTAAATGTTTAGATGTTTCTGTCGGTGAGACATTTGTTAATGGGAGTTCATTTTCTAATATCGAAATATAACTATATATTAGTGTGAAAACTTCATTGGTGAAAATGGAGTTTGCTCTTTGTGAGTTATGGTATTGTATGCTTTTTATATATTCTGAAAAAACTTTTGAAAATTCTAAATCAAGGTCGTCTGTTTGAATAGTGTATGTTCTATTATTATGGTTTGGGGAAGTGAATTCTATAGAGTAGATTCCATATTGTTGTGTTATGTTGCATATATCTTTTAGATAGTGATCTATGATTTGTCTTTTGATTTTTACATCGGGGAACTCTGTTTTACATGGACTGATTCCGGGTTCAAATAAATTTACGAGTAAATTTTGACAAAATATGTGTTGTCCTCTATCAGTATCTGCATCTACTATAAAAGGAAAGATTTCATCATCATCTGGAGTTTCGTCACCTGGGGTGTGCGTTGAACTCATTTTTTCGTTCGATGACTGTTAATATGTAATTATTAATGTGTCGAATTGGTTGATTCCAGTTGTATAGATGTACTGGTTTGTGTTTATACTGCTTTTTTATTCTTCTTTTTCCTCTTTGTGATGAATTTGAAGTTGTTTCTGAGTCAGAAAAATATAATTGATCGTGTTGTGGGTAATTTTTATCTATTGATTCTTTTAGTTTGTAGAGTTCGTCTAAACTGTTGGTTTCTGATTCTGAAAATGCGTTTCGATTTTTTGAAAATCTTTTTCGTGTTATTTGTCTTTGTTTAGTGATTATTTTTCTCTTTAGTGTTTGTCGTTTTGTTCGAATGTATCCAACTGTTTGTGTATGAGGTGTGATTACAAGGTCGTATTTTTTGTTATCTATTTCACAATTGTGTAAAACGATTGTTTGTTTATTCCCTAGGTTTTTAAATGACATAAGGTTTAGGATGACGGGTGCAAAAGGTTGTTAAATGATTTCTATTTTCCTAAACTGTTAGTTCTTACGATTTTTTGGTTAGCTTAACCTGGGTCTATTTGTTTAGGGTTGGAGAGAAAAGTATATCGATTCCGAAGAATGATTTTTACTTTCTCGTGACTAGTATAAGCTAAGGTGTTAACTTACTTAATCTTACTTAGGGGTAGTGATTGTGTTCAAGGGTTGGAGAATAGTAAATCGATCCACAAGGTTCAGGTATAATTAGAACGCGAGTAGTTCGTTAGATACTATTTTAAACTTACTAAGTCTAAGATTTATCCTGGGTCTGGTAAGAGGGGGGATCAAGTGAAGGATGAATAACCGAAGTTCTTCACTGTTTATCCTAATTTGAATGATTAGTTTTGTTTAAAAATTTCTATTAGTCTTGGGTCTTTAGAAAGGGTTGGGTAGTGAATCGACGTTTGAGGTCGTTAGACACTAATTAAGTGGGTGGGGGAGAACAAAGTTGTTCTGTTTGATCCAAGGATAAGCCTTGATGATCAAATTTAAAATGTAATGAAGTAGAAAATGATTTAAGATCCAAGGATAAGCCTTGATGATCTGGTTTTAAAATTAAGTGACTTTAAGTTTTAATGAGGTTTTAAATTTGTGTAAAGGAAAGATTTAGTATTTTATGATATTAGTGAGTTGATGATTGCTGTTATGTTTTAGGTGATGAAGCTGGAACAACAGGATGATTTATGATTACTAACCATTTATTGTCATGCTACTAATTTTTATTTTTTTTTTCCAATAAATATTTTTCAAACATGTTTTGTATAATACTGCAGAATTTTAGGAAAACGATCTTAGATCTTTTTATCAATCGTTATTGTATAATATTAATTTTGTTTAGCGCCTGAAATGATTTTGAAGATTTACTTCAAGGTTTTATGTTTGCAAATGGAAATCTAAATTCATTGCAAGTAGTATTCGAAATATAAAAGTTTGTTCTGGCTTTTGCCGAACTATCATGTAACTATACGGCAAGTTTCTACTTTGTCGTATGTCGTCTTTGGTTCGATGTCTTCTTCCAATTCCGGGTAGTTCTATTATGGTTCGGAATATTGGCTCGGATCTATTGAGTCGGAGAGACATTTCAATTAAATTATTGTCGTATAACATTTTGTAAATGTTTTTGTCTAATTTCTAATCTAATTTTGGTTAATTCTAATCTAATAAGGTCTTGTTCGAGACTTATGGTCGCACCAGATGAGTTAGGACTGGAGTGTAACTCATAGAGTAATTTCGGATAGGGTACACCGTCTGCTCGTCACGCTATCTTATTTTCGGCCGGATAGATTCGTGCAACTTCTTAGTCTAATACCGATCCTAATCTTACTCTTATACTATCTAGTCTCAGGTTGTTTAACTAGTCTCTGCTAGGCTCAATAGATCTAGGGTATACTGGTTTATTGCGGCTGCTGAAGTGCTCGGGAGAGTCCAACTAATTTCTAAGTTAAATTCAAATCTCTCTGGTGCTGAAATTACAAGTAACTTCAGCACTTACAAATAAGTGGGTTGTTAGTTAGATGGATCATGATTGGTTAATATTAAATACTTTACATTGGTAAAACATTTAATTTATCCAATCATAAAATATAGTTTAGATCAGGTTCCACCTCCCTCATTTCTCTTTTTACAGATCTTCCAAAAGAATATCACAAACGGCAAGAAAAGAAAAACATGTGAAAGTTATGCTATCGGTTTACCGATTCAACCGACTAGAGTTCCTTTTAAAATATTTTAAAATAAGTTAGGAGTGACATCTTTGCTTTCGTTTAAAATAATCTGGAAAGCAAAAATTTCAAACATTTTTTTCGACACTGACAAAGACCTGAGTGTTTTAATTGCAGTTGGAACCACGGATGACGAAATTCGTGCAAATGTGTTATACTTGCTGTGATATACTTTTGTCAGTAAAAGAACAACTAGGTTTGGAGTTATTTTTGATTGACTAAACAAAGCCAAAACTGACCGTTTCTAGTGTAAATTTTTGGGCCCGAGATCTGTTTAAACTTTAAGCAAGATTGGTCATCATCAATTTATTTCTAAAATCAACCCAATATGAGAAAAACGCGCTTTAAATATAAAGTCTTATTTTATTTGACCGGATAATTTGACGGCCTTAGTGCAATTTGTAGTTGAATGTGGTTGAACTTTTAAATGAAAGTTAATTAGCCAAGAGATTGGTTAAAAAGATTCAACCATATTAATTTCAATTCAAGAGATTTAGGTCTAACGATTTTGGACCCTTTAGTGCATAAGACCCGAACTTACATCGCATCTACTTTCAATGAGTTTTCATGGTAGTTACATACTTATCGCCTTACAAAAACAAGTTAGAGAACTTATTATTTACTCTAAACAAAATCTACCTGAAATTATTGCACACTTGTTTTGCGCTACAAAAAGATTTGAATCTACCCGCACACTATTGGCCGTACAAAAATTTTTAATTCTTCACCGCTATATACGCTTGCAGTATAAATCAAATAAAATCAGAGGTTTTGTTCCTGTTTGCAACGTGGCTAAAAAAAACTGAATCAGTTGATGATTTAGTTTTGTACGAAAATCATGTCTTATTCTGCTTTTTTTTTGCAAAGGTGACTTCGATGACCGGAACGAAAAATGTCCAGGGTTTCCTTCGTGCCAAAACATGTCATTTTGTACCCTGAAAATTTTCTAAAGTTTGCCGTTGTACCGTTTTTCTGCTGATATTTTGTCAGCCTAGTTACCAGAGCATGGTCGGTTAAAGTGATTCAAAAAACTTTCATCATAATTGTAGCTCTTTCTGATGTAATCCTGTAATTAACGCAGATAACTGAAGCTCAAAGCAATTCTGAAATTATGAATTGAATAATTTTACCATGGTTAATTCTCGAACATTTTTTAAATAATTTTTGAAGCAATTAAAAGTTAACTGTTTTTTTTGCATTCATAGTTTATTGCATTCAATGAATTTCTATTCCGCAACCGGTTCATAAAAGAACGTTTGACAAATTCAAACCAGGTGAATAAAACATTAACGAAAATGTATAAATTTGAGTTTGATAAAGCTCAATAAAAAATATAATTGAATCATCTATGACAAGTGTAGAAAAAAAACAATAAATCAAATTTTTTTTTGAAATTTGAAAAGAAAATTCAATATATACACTTATTTATCAACAACTCCCGGATTTTTATTTAAGTTAAAAAAATCATTTCAATTAACTAAATAGTTACTAAAACACCATCGAATTAGTTGAAGAAAAATTAATTAAAAATCCAGTTTTTACAAAAAAATTGCTGCATCAAAAGCAAAAAAAAAATCATTTTTTTTACTAAGTTTTGTATAAAATTGGAGTGAGTCTGAAAAAAACTGAGTTTTTCATTCAACGGAAAATTTTCAAATTTTCAGTTTTTTAATTTACAGCATCTAATCAACTCTCCCGCCATTTAATCAGGGGCCTTAGTAAAAATATCAATGCTGGCGTTTAATTTTCGGTTTTCTGAAGGATTTCAACAAAATTAGTTATAATAAAGCTGTCGGTTTTCTGAAGGATTTCAACAAAATTAGTTATAATAAAGCGCATCTCACTGATTAGTTGATTTACTCCATTTTCTCAAAAAGAGTTAGTTAACTACGAAAAGTAGTTATTTAACTAAAATGTGCTTTTATGATTAATATGGGGGTTAGAGAAAGAATGATTTGTGCTGAATCATGAAACGTTGTGAAGTTTTGTTCCAGTTTTTAGTCCTATTTTTATTTCCCAGTATCTGGCATATTTTTTGTATCGCATGTGATGCGAAATTCCGCTCAGCGTGGTTAATACACACGAAAAAATAATGAATGAAATCTACGGCTTAATTGAGTTTCCACAGCTGAATTTCGATTCAATACCCTCCAAATATCAACAAGACTGCTCGCATCGAGGCGAAGCCCTGAATGTTCCGACTGCCTTTTAAAGTCTATGGAGAAGAAATAATTTAAAAAAAACTGAATATAATAATTATAGAAAGAATTTTTTTTCTTAGTTTGAGATCTTTTGTGAAAATCATCCCCCACACGCCATATAAAGTACACGGTGATAATTTTGTTCCTAATAACAAATTAATTATGGTAAATGAGCGTTCTTCAACCAATTTGGAGCGACGTCTTAGACGGATTAAATCTCCGCTTACGCGTTATTAGCGCGGAATATATCGCGCGTTAATTGTTCCAAATTGGCCAAAATGACGATCTTTAAACCCTCAAAAACCCTCTACGAAAAACATCAAAGGTGAAATATATATTTTTTCAAATTTAAGCTCAGGACAATACTTTTTGAACAATAAAAAAAATCGTCAAAACTGGCTAGTTAAAAAGTCGAAATTTGTCTGAAGAAAAAAAATCACCCCGAGCATAAACATTTCGTCACTTTCATTACAAAAGTCGGAAAAAAAGCAAAATATAATCAAAATTGAGAAAATAGTCAAAAACGAGAAAGCTTAATACGTTTTGATATTTTCGAAAATATTTCTAAAAGTTTTCGAAAATTTTTTTATTTTTCTATATCAGTGAAATAGTTTTGTCAAGATTTTTCAACACTATAAAAAACATGTTTTTGCCAAAAGCATTCAGCATTACAGTAATTTTTTGTTTAGCACTTTCCATTGTTTTCAGCCGCAAGAGGGACATCTACGGGCTCCTTCTTAGTCTGCAACTATATTTTGACTGACGTTTGGAAACTACTCATGTCAATTCTTCACGACTCGAACCACTTTCTCCGCCAATCACAGTCCGACATTTGGATCCTTCCTTTTATGGCGCCTATTTTTACCTACTTGGCACTTCCAATGCTCCTCCTGAACTCCTTGTCACAAATCAAGAACCCGATGTTCTACTTGCAGTTCCAGAAGAACCTCATGCGCTTCGCCACTCTGTTCGTCTGGCTCCTGGGATCCGGATGGTGTGCGATTCTAGTGGCATGCTATCTGGCGGATCTGGACGGGAAGAGACCATTCAGCCAGTTTATGGTCGTCATCCACTCACTTTCAGTCGCATTTTGCGTCTTCATTGTCTTCGACATGAGTGAGTTCTAGTTTTTTTCTAATTTTTAAAGATGTTCATGTTAGTTTATTCTACAACCCGAGCCTCAAACTTACTTGTTTGGGCTCATCTGGGATCTAATTAACAACCCCCCCCCCCCCCCTTATGGTTGCTACTTAAGAATCTCCACCCCTTTAAATAAATACAGTAAAAAGCACTAGAGCGTTCTATTGAGAGTTCTAATTTTGCTGCATTCTGATTGGTCGAAACTTCTCTAACTTAATATACTTAATAATCTCTCCCTACTTCATAGAACGTTTTGACCTTAGACTATTTTTGGAAAAATTGCACAAAAAATATCCGCTCTTCTGCAAAAAAAACTCCGCTCTTCGAGCTGATCGGTCAAGAAGATGTTATAAATAGTATCAACCGTGCGGCGAACGAGTCGAATACCTGACAACAGTTTGGCTTCTGTGTAAATCGACTACGGGCCTCGTGATGCCTTCAAACCATGGTGTTCCTAATGATGGAGTGACCGAATGTTGGAAAATAATTTTCAGTTATTTTCAGCCAATCAGAGTTGAGTATGTAGAAATCTCAACGAAACCGCCAAAATCTCAAAATCGAATAAATAGCCCATTAAGTTTAAAATTGACTGATAAAAAAAATAAGTTCAAGTATTGCGTGCGAAATGGAAGTCGGGTATTAGAATAGCCTAAAATCGCAATTTTAAAAATTTAATGGAAATTTTTAAAATCGGTTCAAAATTTTAAAAATTAATGAGAATGTCCCAAATTAAAAAAAAAGATATTTGTTTTAGCTTTCCATAAATGGAAGGGAAGACGAAGAGTGCACCACCAATCACAGCCCTTATGCTACCACTGTGTGACATCACGTCCTGCGACTCCCTCGTCAGCCAATCAGAGACCACTGATGCTCGTGTCTTCCATATGCACCAACTCCGCGACCAATCAGCTTTCGACAATCGAGAGCAACAGTTTTCCATTGGACCCGATTATTGGCCAAGTTGATCTGATACCCGATTTTATTCTGCTAATCACCTCATCGGTTTTGCTGACGCTGCCCATAAATTTCATGATTCTTTGCTCCCAAAATGGATACAGAATGAATCCACTAACTAATGTGACCTTGACCTTTTTGTACTTGAACCCGCTCTGCTCCATCGTCGGAGTGATTTTATACACAGCTTTGAAATTTGACACGCTCACTAACTTCGCCAATTAGAAACTTTCAAATTATTTAGAATAAAATATGCAAATTGCGACAAAATTAAAATATTTTTATGCCATTTGTTTTTTTTTTGCTTTTTGCTGCAGTATAGCTCCTATCGGAAAAGAATGACGGAAAATTGTGACTCCCCAAACGGTCAAGTTGATCTGAAATTCAAATCTAAGAACAAAGTTTTTCATTTTGTATCTGAAATTTTTTTCTGTTGGCTTTCTCTTTTCTCGGAGTGAAAACTTCAGTCAAAAAATTACAGCTAAAAGTTCAATAAAATCATAAAATCACATCAGAAGAATTTCGGTAAATGATATCTAGTACTAAAAATCCGATTACAAATCCGATTTACCTCCGATTACAAAAAGTTATCGGAGGTAAAATATCTTTTTAAATTTGAGATCAGAAAGTCGATATCTTCAAGCGGGTATAAAAAGTTTCTGTTAAAAACTATCATTTCGATCGGCGAAAACTGACTCCGAGCATAAATAAAAAACACCCCGAGCATAAATATTCCGTTTTCTTCGAAAGTCAGAACAAAAAATAAATGAAATAGAATAAAAGGAAAATTTTTTTATTGTGAAATTTTGGTTGAGAAATCATCAACCCACACGCCATATAAAGCAGAAAGTGATAGATTTTGCTCCTTGAAAAAATCAAATATAGCAAATAAGCTTCTTTCAACCAACTTGGAACGATTTTAAGACGGATAAATCTCCGCTTGCAAGTTAATAGCGCGAAATACATCGCGCGTCAACTGTACCAAATTGGCCAAAATGGCAATCTTTAGACCCCCATAACTTTAAAAAAGTGATCACAAGCAAAATATCTTTTCAAGTTTAAGCTCAAAACAACAATAAGTTTTGAATGATTCTAAAAATTTTTGTAAAAATTGGCTAGTTAAAAAAGTCGAAACTTGTCTGAAGAAAAAACAAGACTGCTCTTATGTCAGGGCAAAGCCCTGAATGTTCCGACTGTCCCATAATTCATATCGACTAGTGTTTGGGAAAAAATGTTGAAAATCTATCAATTTTGGACAATATCAAAATGTGAAACGTTGAGTCGTTTGAAATTAACACGGACCAATTATCTAGCATCAGTTCAATTTGAAAGGATTTTCTTGTGCGGGATAATTCGTCACGCATAAATAATTCGAGTTAGGCTTTCAGCAATATGAATGAAATCTTCAAAGCGCGCATACGTTAGTCCAGAATATGACCATTATTTTCAAACCCCCAGAACTTTCCAAAAAATAATCGGAGGTAAAATATCTTTTTGATTTTGAACTCAAGAAGTTGATATCTTCAATTAAGTACACAAAAATTTTGTCGAACACTATTATTTTGTTCGGCGAAAATTGATTGAACAGAAAAACCACTCTGACAATCAACACTACAATACAAACCGTCGGAAACATAACAATTCAAAAGGCGAGAAACAAAAGATAGTCCAGCAACTCTCTGTCAGAAATATGTTTCAGAATTTACCGTTCTCAGGGCAAATAGACACATTGTGATGAGTGCAGCTTGTGAAAAATCAGTTTCGATCAAAGGGGCATGTTTTAAAGCATTTAAAATTAATTAATCTTAAGGAAAATAAAAAACGTAAACAAAAAAAACAGCAGATTTTTTTATATTTGACTCTCCAGTGTCGTGCTGAAATTCTGCAGATATATGAGCTGCCTTTGTTAGTGGAAATACTGCATTCAATGTTATCCTTGACCCGGTTTTCAAATTATCCCAGACAGTTCTACTTAATGAAAAATTTATGCGGAAAAAGTTTATCTTGACAAATTTAAATGATTTTAAAAAAATTATAATTGGAAATGTGTTCTAATGAGTCTGTCCAGCACTTACTTGGAATTAGAAAAATAGTTCATGAAATTTGGGAAAAACTAGTTTTTGTTTTGGAAAAAATACTGTCTAACTGAAATTGTTCAAATGGCTCAAAACTGGAGTCGGGTACGCCTAGTGCTAATACTATTCGAGTATCAACTTAGATTTTGAACGACTGCTTTACCGGCAAACAACACTTGAAGTTGCCGAGGCTGAGAAACCCTTCTCAAAACATTTGGATGTTCTGTCAGACTGATTTTGTTTTGTTATAACTGATTGTAAAAATCAGAATCTTACCCGCACTGGAATTTCATGAATAATAATTGTTTATGTTGTCATTTTATAGTTTGTATCTATAAATTTACAAAATAATCGATTATAATCCATCCTAGTATTTTTTAGATGGAATATATAAAAATGGATTATATTTCTTCTAATTTTTCAGCCAAAATAATCCCTATAATCAGTCATAATCCATTATAATGGATTTTTTCGAGAGGTATGCCATAAAATGTACAACTTTTTTTCAAATTTATCGCTTTTCCTGTTTAGTGCAGTTGCTACGTATTAGGTTTAACAAAACTTTACATTTCAAGTTTTATATTTTTACCCCCCACCCCCCTGTTTACCCCGTTTCCTGTTTACCCGCCACCCCCTCTTTACCCCCCTTTTTTGCTGAAAGTGGGCGGGTTAAAAAAAGTGGGGGGAGGGGGGGGGGAGGTTGGAACAACTGAGTAACCTCCCTCTCCCGTCCCCGTTCAAAATGCTTATTCGAGTAGGTTTAGATTGCATTGCGAGTAGGCTGTGAGTAGGCCGTGAGAATTTGCAACAATAATGGATTATAATGACATCAATTTAGACAACAGTTTTCCACCTTAATCGATTATTATCCATGGAACTCCGGTGCGGGTAGTTAACTTTTGATCAAGTAAATCGTTTGCTTTAAAGTTTTTTAACTAACTAAAACGTATTTTCAAATAGCTAAATTCTGAGGCTTGCTACTGACGTATTCAACTAGGTTGCATTATCGTAAAAAAAAGTTGAAGAAAAAAATCCTTATGTACTCATTAGGCTCCGCTTGAAAAAAAATTCACGACCTTTGAACACTTTGGTTTTTGCAACTTTTTCTGAGAAAATTCGATGCAGTATTGATAACAGATGGCAAAAGCTGTTGTTGTTTTTTTTCTGTCTGATAATTTTGATACCAGCAATCTTGCCTTTAAAAAATAATGAGTTAATGACAGAAGTAATGGCTTTTCAAGCATAACAACTTTGAAAGTTTTCTAACAAAATACACAGAAACATAAGCTAATTTGTCTACTCATTCTCAGTGAATTTTCAGCACTGCTACTCATTAGTTCATTGGAAATTTTTATATTGTTTAATAATTATGTGGAACCCTTTGATGATTTTTAGCTTTGAAATATACCTTATTCATGCTGTTTTTGCTGACGCCTCTTGAAATATTTAAACGGTTGATTAGTTTAAGGTCTTTTCACGCTTTCTGTCTTAATTGGCAAAGTTCAATTTAAAAAAAATCAAATTTGATTGGCCTTTATTGGATACGTCGCCAATTGTTTGGACAAAAACAAACAAAACGTGCTAAATTAAGCAGCCCGCATCTAGTGTCAAGCATTAATAATCGATTATATTTTGATTTTTGAACCAGTCTTACTAAAATTGAGAAACAATCGATTCTAATCAATTAATAATCAATTATAATCTCTCTTTTTAAAATAAAATTATAATTATTTATAATCCATTATAATCGATTATAATCGATTATATATTCGTCTATTTTTCGATACAATTATAATCGCTTATAATTGATTATAATCCTTTTGTTCGTCCATTTTATCTTCGAAGTTGCATCTAAATTTCTTATATTTTTTGCTTTTTCTAGACGTTGGTTCCTATGAAAAATGAGAAAAAATGTTTCTAATGTTTTCCCATCAATTCAAATTTTTAAGTTTTTTTCATATCTTTCCCATTAAAGTTGTTTTCTGATGCAAATTTTAAGCTTTATTAACCACGAAAACATCAGCAAATTAATTTAGTTTCATGATTGATTCGGATGATTTATTTTTCATCTACCGCGGGAACCTTTCCACTAATATGAAAGGATCTCTATGAAACTTTTGTATCGTGGTAAAACTTTGTGTTCAGATGAACCAAAGTGTTCAAGAGACCTCTCTTTCAAAGATTTTTTATTGACACAAAAATAATAACCCATGCGGTATAATTCGAATATAGTTTTGAATTGACAAAATTTTGGCAAAATAAGAAATTATAATCGATAATGATTTATTATAATTGATTTTAAGGGTTTTTTGTAAGAACTATAATCAATTATAATCGATTATAAGAGATTATAATCTCTTGGAAACTATCGCGATTATAATCAATTATAAATCCTTTAAACAGATAATTTTGGTAATTATAATTGATTATAATTGTCAAAAAAACATGATAGTAATCCGTTATAATCGATTACTTACGCTTAAACTCGGATGCGGGAGTGATGATTTTTTGATGATACAAAATGTTTAGAACCATTCTACACAGACATAATTGTTCTGAATTGAATCTTAATTGCTAAATTTTATTAACTTTATGAAGTTAATTTAGTGGATGGCTTTTGTTGTCTTCCAAACTTTTTCTAGTCTTTTTACTCTAACAATCTCACAACATGTAAAAACATGATTATAGTTTTCAAAACTAATAACTTATCACTTAAGATTAATTGATTGCCCTAAACCATAACTGAATGGTTTTTGAGCTTACTAAGTTCCGCTTATCATTTGTAAAAAAAAAATAAGATTCAAAATTCTTCAAATTTTGGGCAGATTTCAGTAAAAGTTCTAAGATGGCAAAGACGAACAATCAAAAACGCAACAAAAAAGAATATTTGAAGAAAAAAAAAGCTGAGACGGCAAAGTTTTTTGTGAAATATCAAAATCCTGATTGTTTTGGCTGTCCTAGATTATCTGGCATGATAAACTTTAGTTTAAACAGATAATGATCTGGAAAAAAATTTAAATACTAAGAAAAATAGCAATGAGTATTCGACTTCTTCTAAGTTCCTTTGATACAAAACGCAACTATGTTGAAAAGTAATACAAAAATTTGAGTAATTTGCAACGGTCAACATAGCTGCTCACGAAACAAGTAGGCGGAACAAAGCAAAAATTCGGTTGTTGGCAAAGTTTCAATCAATGGTTTTAAGTTTTTCCGATTAAAGTCAATATCATAATTGAATCCCAACTGAGTTCGTTTGATATCTCAGTTTTAACCAAAAAAAAATGCATGTAGATCTTAATTAAGGCCAAAACAGCAGCTCGTATCCCCAGTGGAAAAATCGTTTTAGAGTATTTTCAGCTGTAAAAAAGACTCCTCCAATTTGAGAAAAAGTATATATTTAAAATCTTAGCTTTTGACAGTCATGTAAAGCGAGTAGTTGCTGTTTGGTATTTGGTGTCCTTGTTACCCTTGCGAAAAACATAAGTATTGCAATCGGGCGCTAGATTTTCACATGAATAACTCTGTTAATTTTGGTAAAATCAAGGAATTTCAAGAGTTTGATCATTTGTACTGATTTTTTTGCAGAATGAAAAAAGTTACTCTATGTAGGATTTAACCGATCGAGTAAATTTCGGTGAGTAATTTTTTTCAAAAGTAAAATTCCAAGAAAATATTGAATTATTTTTTCGGATTCGTGATTTTCGGCCTCGTTTCTGTCCGTTCATTATTTTCCGTTTTTTCTTGGATATCAATTACATTATCTGATAAAAGAATTAGCGGTTTTTCAAAGCATGGATTTTAAATTGATTATAAATTTTTCACTCAAATTGAAACTTCTGTAATTTGTCATTTTACTAAGTCTGATTTTGATTAATTTTTTGAAAAGTTTTTTTTTCAGACGCTTTCATTTTTTTTCATTTTTTTGAAAAACGTTTAGTTCAGTAGGAAATTACTGAAAAAATTCAAAAAAAAGCATCTCAATAGAACCATTACTTATTCACCTGTGTGTCTGCATAATCCCCTCGTCTCTTTTGAGTATAAAACTTAAACCTTTTTTATTGGACTTTTTTTGTTTTCTCAAAAGCACTCTCCCAAATATAAATTTTTGGGTTTAAGTGATAAAAACAGGTTATGGGAAGCTCACCTGCCTTAACCATTTTGTCCAAATTTTTCTACAAAAAAAGCTATGGCCCTCGAAACAGTCAAAAATTTTTGTCCACTTTTTAATTCTTTTTGACTTTTCTTGAGAACGACCCGCCCAAATCTGACAATTTTGGTCAGTTCCAAAAAACAGTTTACAACGTTTTGCTGGTGCGGCTTTGTTCAATTTTTTTGCTGGTGCGGCTTTGTTCAATTTCTTATTCAAAATATTATGACCCTCGGAAAGCCGAATTTTTGTTTATTTGACCGTTTTTTTTGAATTTTTTGTTTTTTTTCTCGAAAACTATGCTGCCAAGTTTTAGATTTAGTGTTCAGTTTCAATTAAGAAACCTGGTTTTGAAAAAATGTTTTCTGCTTAAGCGGCCTCGAACTTCTTGCTTCAGAAAAAATATGGATTTCGAAAAATCTAGTTTTGCGCTTTGACCGTTTTTTTAGAAACTTTTGATGTTCTTAGAAACTAACCTATCAAATCTGAAATAAAGGGTTCAATCGAAGGAATTAGTTACAAAAATTTATCCTATAGAAGCGCTGACTCCGTAATTTTTGTAAAAATTATTTTGCATGTATAAGAAAATTTTCACTCTTTGCACTTATTTTGGTACAGAAACAACTAAGGTTTTGAGCGAAGTCCAATTTTTGAAGTTACCCATGCCATACTTCATCAGCTTACTAACAACAAAACAGCATACTAATAACAAAATTTACAAATAACAAACAGCTACCTCTAGCGTTTCTTTATGTTTTTTAATGTTGATGTTGTATCGCAAGTAGTGCGAAGCTCTGCCTCGCCTCTGTGTTAACATACAATGTCATTGTTGTTTAGGAAGGCTTTGCACAGGCAGATAGAGTATTTGCTCGAGTGTGATCGGACAGTCAAAAATTTTATTAATGACCAAACTGATTTCGAGAGGTTTCCTATAGTACCGTAAAGATCTTTTTTTTGGCGCGCGTTGCCCCTCCAAAAAGACTTTTATTAGACAGGGGTGTAAACCAGAAAAAAATTATTTGAAAAAAAAAAAGAAATCGGAAGAAAAGCCATTTGAAGAACCAAACTAAGCAATTGAAAATCATTGAAGTCATTGTGAATTTAAATGATTTCTGACTGGTTTTTTGTGTCTTTCATGCCTCCTTTTTTCGTCTCAGACGCATCTACTCAATTCATTTGATTTGTTTTTGGTTTCCCTATTGTTTTTTGGCGTGTTGACTGTTTCCTTGGCTATATTTTCAAACCTCAATGAACATTATGACAGGAAAAACAATGCATGACGCAGGAGTTCTTTTCAAAGCATCAAGTCTTTGAGACGCATCCGACAAAAATAGATCAAAGATTCGATAGCCAGTAAATTATTTTTGATATTTTTGGCTTTTATTTTTCTAACTAGATTCGTCTCTGAAAATGGAAAATATCTCCCAATCTTGTAAGTTGAATTTATTTCAAAATATTTTTTCCATTTTAGGAAGCACGGAGACGTTTTGTTTTCAGATTTTAGTGATATGAAGAAATCAGGTTAATTTTTACTAATCAAACTCTCCTCGAAAGTATTCAAGCCTTTTAAAAATGGCGTTTTTTGAAATTTTTGTAAGACCATTTTCACTAGTTTTGGATAACTCCAAAAATACCCACATTATAGTTCTTAAACCAGAATATTCATCACTCGTTTTACTTTGATGAAACGGCTTGAGCTATAGCGTTATTTCACCAAAGTAAAACGAGTTATGAATACTCTGAAAAAACACTTTACGGATTGTTCTCAGCCTAGGGCGCTAAAGTTTAAACTTCCTAATTAGATTTTAACAACGAGTTTGTAATCAGTTTCACTCAGTAGCGGGGAAAGCGCGCGCCAAAAAAGAGCAATTTTTTTCATCATATATTTTTTTTAAAAAATGCCCTTTTTGGCCTGATTTTTCAAAAACTCCCTTCGAGAAAAACTTAGCTTCTCCCCCAATTTCATTTACTTGAGCTCTTCCCAAGCGGAAATGTGGCGGCGGGGGGATTGCTCAATTGACCCAGAAAATAACTAACCAGAAAATAACTACTTTTAGGTGAATCACGTAACCACTTTAGAGGAGATCTCAAAAACAGTCTAGATAAAGACATCTACATGGAGTCGTACAAAAGAGCAATCACGGCCAAGCCTAAGTTTGACTCTTGCGGAAATCGCTGCAATAGAACCAACGACGAACCGTCTTCGGTGAGCTCAAAGCAAACGACATTCGCCGACGCCGCCGTCTGTACTAACGATGTCCCTCTCGGCCTCAAGTCGGCTCCTATGAGTCATAACTCGAGTAGTTTCTACCACACAAGTATGTACACGACACAGTTTCAGCATCCGGCGTTGACATTTCCATTTAAGGAGGACAGTCGTCGGCAGCCAATCAAGTCGGACCATCATTCTCGGCATCACCCGTTTGGAGAAAAAGGTCTGAAGCGCTCGTACGATCAATACGGAAACCGAATGTTGTACGTCGCTCCAGTTTTGAACAAAGATACCTATTGCCAACTCGCTAGAAGATTTAATTATTGATGATTATTGATAAATATGAAAAAAAAAGTTATTTTTGAACCTGTAATTCTTCTCAAACTTCATGACGTTTTTCAGAGACAAGTATTAAATATAAAAAGCCTGAGATCAAAAAAGTGTGAAAAAAATTGATATAAAAAACAAAAAACAAAAGAAGGATTTAATGAATCGTTTTGAACAAAAGTTTTCAATTATCTCTTTTCTTAAGGATTCTGGAAATAGAATTCTACTTTGCTTAAATATTGAGGATATCAAACAACCAACATTTCAATTGAACATCAAAACACTTCAGGGTAACTTGAATGTCATTCAGTTTCAAATGAAATGCTGTGTGACTGCTTAGTCTTAAGCAAGTATTTAGCTTTTTTGCCAAAATAGACTAATAATTTTCCTTATATTTTCCTATTTAGGTTTTTCGATAATTAACAATTCTTAAACTTTGTTGGGCTGTGTAAGAGGCTTCTTGTGATATATTTTCCTTATCAATTAAGAAAGTAGTTCCAGGGTAATTCTTGATTAATTGAAAAAAGCCAAAGTTATCCATTTTTGGGGGAAAATTTTTGTTGAGAATTTCGGAGAAAAATTTGCATCATATTAATTCTGATGAATTTCTAAGCTTTTTCTTCTCAAAATCAACACACTGAGATATATTTTTATTTCAACAGTTCCAACCATAACAAGGTTGAATGGCTGCTGTTTGAGGAGTCAGAATGCTCCAACCATATTCTTGAAAAAACTACTTAAAACGTTTTTTTTATACTATCGTCAAAATTCTTTCGTTGTTTCTTTGCGTGGTGTGATACAAGGATCTGCATGAAAGTCCAAACCTTTGTTCAAACCAGGTTTTCTCGACAACAGGACATGTTTTAAAGTTTTTTGTGGTTCGGATCACGACTGAAAGGACTTCAATCTGATATATTATTTGATATATTTCGATAACCTTTTTTATTGCCTTTTTTATTGAAAACAAAACAAAAGACACCCAAATACAAAATTTCTCCCTATTTTGAAGGGATGGAACAATAAGTACAATACCATTCACAAAATCTATTAAGTTGATTTGAGAAGTACAAGAATTTTTTTAATTATAAAGTTTAGGTTTTAGAAAAATCGGTTTATATGTCCTGCAATTTGGAGAAATTTTTTCTCATTTCGAACAGTTTGGGACACTTAAAAGATCAACGAATGAAAAATTTTAAAACTAGAGTGCGTAAGAATTGATACGAGAATTCAAACTAACAACTAGAAAAGAAACGGATTAAAACGATTTCAAGACAATTTGATTTTGATAAAATGATCTGATAATAACATGATTAATAAGTTCCAAAAATCCAGATAACTGCATTAAACTTTGAAAACTAAAATTTGATAAATTCTAACAGAACAAAACATATTTTTGATTAAAAGTAAAGCCCTAATCAGATTGAAATCAGTCTTCAAATGATTTCTTTCTTATTGATCAAGGTCAAAATTTTTTAGCGGTTTGTCAAATCTGATTACAAAATAATAAAATATTAAGCATTTTTTTAATCGAAATTCTAAATTGATATGGTTATAGTAAATTATATGCCACTCTGAAATGTTTGAACTATATCGCCAGTAAGGCTGAACATTTTATTTGATGGATATTGAATTCTGATTGCATTCAAGTAAAGGTGAGTTTTTTGAAAAAATTATCCAAAACTTGATTGGATACTACTCAATTTTCCAGTTTTAATAGCTCACGACTATTTTTTTTTCAGTCGTGGGATTGGTACTGTTTTGGGACCATAAACTTTTTGTACCTAAACTTACTTTTGTTTTTCTACATAATTGTTAGCTACATCTACATGAACAAACACCAAAAAATTTGTGAAATTTTTTTCGAATTCAATTTGATCACATGTGAATCATATTTAAGACCTCGAAAATATTGGATTTGTTTTTATTGGATCTGTTGTTTCAAAGTTTTGGCCGATAAGCGGTATATAAAGTATGACCTAACATGTCCAGCACCAAACTCTATCCGATTTTAATCTAATATCTGGCGATATAGGGCTAATAATATATTGATTGAATATATTGGTTTCTCTTTGCTTGTCTCTACAAATTGCAAAAACAGTTATTCGAATTATTGATAGCTAAAACAAACGTCGAATTATTTTAAGTGAAAAATAGTTTGCTCAGAACAAAAATTAGTTTTCATTTTCTTCTCTCATAATTTTTTTAATTTCTACTAAACCTCTCAGCTTCTCAATTTTTGCATCCCGTTATTTATCATCACCAAGTTATGTTCTTCCTCCGTATGTAATCCCTAGAAATGCGTGGGACCTGAAAATGTTCCAAAAATGCGTAAAAACTTCCTTTTTGAGCTTTTGAATTTTTATGACCCCACACTGAAACCGCTTCCCACTGTTTGTTTAATTGAGTTCAAGTGAAAGTGGGGGGGGGGGGGGCAGAGTACATGCGGGTAAAAGTATCTTCAAAAAACAACCTATATGCTTTAAATTTTTTTTCTTTTAATTTTTCGGTTATTCCTGATCGAAGTGCTGCCGGATCTAATTAAAAATCTCCCCCCCCCCTTTCAATGAAATAGACTACTTGCAGATTATTAAGTAGACTACTTGCAGCGAATTTTTGACTAATCAGAATGCACCAAAATTCGAATCTACATACAACGCTCTAGTGCGAATTGACTGTTTTTATTTACAGGCGTGGAGATTATTTATTAGATACAATAGGGGGAGATTGTTAAGTAGATCCGTGCTGCCTCCTGATTTTAGGTTAACTGTTTTCTTATCCATCAACTTATGGTCTTAGACTGTTTTCAAGCTAAAAATCGTCACGACTTTTAAATTATTTTCTTACAAGGTTGAATGCATCTTTTCCTGCACTTTTTCTGATGATTTTTAGTTATTTCATAGTCGCAATTCTTTGAAATTCATCAAAACTTCTGCAAGATTTGACAAAACTCTCAACAATTGCTGTGCCTAAACTTTCGCTTAAAACATGCTTTTAGTGAGTTAAATTTATGAATAAATCATCTGGCAATTTATGGAGACAAAAAAATAGTTTACATGGCAATTATATGACGGGAAAAAATATTTTGTAGAGGTGGAAATAACCAAAGATTCTATTGGAATGTTAACGCGGTATAACCGTTGTGAAAACAATATTTTTTTTGCTGTAATAACCGAAAAGTTCTCTAAGTTGGGGACGCACAATCAATTTTAATTTTAAATTTTTAGCAAAATTTTCTCAATACAATCTACTTTTATCCGAGAAACTTCGGTGCGGGGTATAACTGTTGACCTTG
Organism: Symsagittifera roscoffensis; assembly: GCF_963678635.1. NCBI lineage: Eukaryota > Metazoa > Xenacoelomorpha > Acoela > Convolutidae > Symsagittifera > Symsagittifera roscoffensis. The sequence goes on from NC_087066.1 coordinate 51,341,423, forward strand.
TGATCTAATGGCCTTCAGTGAATAGAAGATGTCGATTCAAACTATGATGGAATTTATTCAAAAAAGTTTTTTTTTAATAATTACTAACAGTGCAAAAAAAAACATTATTGCGATAGTGACGACAATTTGATGTTCTGTTTGAGTCTAGAAAGGCTTTAAATGTATATTTGACTGTGTGTCGTCTTTTTTACTTTAATTAAGGGACACAATATTCATAACTTAGTTTTTTTTCTGAATTTTCAGTTTCGCTCTGCAATACAAGTAAGCAAGTAAAAAACTACAAATTTTCATTCCGATTAACAGCCAGATTTTATAGTCAAACTTGTCTTTGTTTAATTGTTATTGTTGCTTGCATTGTGATTAGAGATTGGATTACAGTAACAACTGAACAAAAAACAATTATGGTACAATTGTAACTGTTGTGTAACTAAGTTCCTTTTTCAGAGCTAACTTAAGGCAAAAAGTGTGCAGTTGAGAGATAAAAGATGAACAGAAAAGAACATTGTAGCAGGAGATCAATTTGAACTTAAATCTTCCTCTTGACAAAATAAACTACTGTGGTGAATAAAGTCTAAAAATTGTTTGCTAAAATTAGCTCATTTACAATCTTACTTCAAACTGTGTAATCTAGGTCTGGTTTTAAGAAGCTAAAAAACTATCCTGACTCAAAGTTTGCTGAGAATTTCTCGCTAATGGACTAACGTGACTATAAAAGCGCTGCGATACTTTGATGCTGAAAGTTTATCGCGCATTATTGTTCCGACTTTTGAAAGTAACGGAATATTTGTGTTCGGGGTGGGTTTTTTTTTTCTTCAGACAATTTTCGACTTTTTAACTAGCCAATTTTGACGGAATTTTTTAAATATCATTCGAAAGGTATTGTTGTCTTGAGCTCAAATTTGAAAAGATATTTCACCTGTGATCATTTTTCGCAAAGTTACGGAGGTTTAAATATTGCCATTTTGGCCAATTTGGCACAATTAACGCGCGATATATTTCGCGCAATTAACGCGTAAGCGGAGAGTTAATCCGTCTTAGAAATTGTTCCAAATTGGTTAAAAGAAGCTTATTTGCCATAATTGGTTTGTTACAAGGAGGGAATTTATATTTTTGTACTTTATATGGTGTGTGGGGGGATGATTTTAATAGACAAATTTTCAAAATTTAGAAAAAAAAATTTTTTCATTTTATTTTGTTTCATTTAATGTTTTTTATGTTGTTTATGTTATTAGTGCTCCATAAACGTTAAAAAGCAGTCGGAACTTTCAGGGATTTGCCCTGATACGAGTAGTCTTGTTTAAATTATCACCAAAATTGTTCCAAACTCAATTCAGGATGGCTAATTGGTCTCGATAATTCCATTCACGGTTCTTAAAATTCAGCTTAAATTTCATAGTTTGCCAAGATTTCTGTAACCAAAATATATTTGAGACCAGTTTATAGACAGTCGCAAAAATCAGGGTGTTGTCCTGATACGAGCAGTCATGTTTTTTATTAAGTGGCATTTTTAAAAAAATTTTTGTAGAAAACCAAAGAAAAATAAAGACGCAATACATGATGAAACATTCCTAAAATTTTACAATATTAAGTTTTAATCACACCCTTAATCTTAATTTAAAAACAAAATTGGTTGAAAAATACCAGAAACTCAACTAATTGAAATTTTATCGAAAAAAGAATTTCAAAAAAATATATAAATGATGTAAATTCAAAACTATTGCAAGTTTTTAGTAAATGGAACTGGAATTGTTCATAGATTTAGGGTATCAAGTTTTTTTTGGATAAGGTTAAATTATTGTAAGATTTGATACAAATTGAGCTGAACTGTATTTTAATAAATGTTTTAACCATTCAAAGCTGTTTACAGCTGAAACAAAAACTGTTAAATTGAGCTAAAAAGAAACTACAACTTTTGCGTACTTAGAACAAAACGTGGAATTAATCAAAACTTAAAGATTCAAGTGATATTCCACCAAGTTATTATCCTTGAAAAAATTACGAACAAAAAGATTGCATTGACTTCCGCATGAGCAAAAATTTGTTTAGTTTCCCGTTTATCCCCGAGACTTAAGCATAACTTCTACTAGTTTCAGCTCAGCTTTCGATAGTAAGAACACTTATCAAATAAGGATAGCCGGTTGATGTGCAAGTAGCGGAATGTTCGGACAGGTTTTCTGTAGTTTTCTTCGAACTAAGGTCGTTTTCGTGAGCAGTGTGATTCGAGAATTATACAAACGCGTGATGAATTAGTGAACTTAGCAAGAGCAAAAAGTGTTTTTTTTTTCAAAAAATGAATATTGAGCCAAAATAAATATTAAGCAAAAAATGAAAAAAAAAGTTAAAATGGAAAAAATGTTTTCCACCATAGTTTTTTTATAATCTTTATTGCTAAATAAACGCCCAGATCTAATTTTCATGATATTATAAACAACTTTAATGAGTTAAATGCATAAAAAGAACATTTCCGAACGTTACTCGAATATAACGAACGTTACTCGATTGCTCGAAAATGAACTAAAAATCAAAAAAATTGAACAAATTGTTCTTAACACTTGGACAACTTTTTAAAAGTTTTCTTTTGTCGTTTCAATCACGACTGATAGGGCTTCAATTTGGTACCTCACTCGACCCTTTCCAGTGATTATTTGTGGTACCTGATTGTGTGTGGAAAAAACTAAAACACACCCGAATACTAAGTTGGTCCCCATTTTCAATGGTAGGAACAACAATTCGTAGCAAAAAAACATCACCAAAATTTTCACCATATAAACTAAAGAGATAAAATAGAATATATAAACCCATTTTCCTACCCTTGTCTTGTCGTACAAGTGAAACTGAAAAAAAAAAGATTTCATTCTTCTCTCTGCAAAAAACTATAAGAAAATTTATGAAATAAAACGCACGCTGAAAACTTCCCGGAAAAACTAGAAACTTCAAAAACTGGAAAAACGCATGGCATCTGCTTCCTATCTTGAAACATGGGAGATTCAAATACCAAGTCTAGACAAATGAAAAAAAATCGTATCATATGGTTTTCCCTATCTAAATTTCTATGTCAATGCAGGCAAAATCTATTCCACATCCCAAAAAAGAAAAACTTCTTCTCTATCATACTGCGTAACGCGACAACCGAAAAGCTTTTATCTATCCAAAAATATGGCGCTCCTCTAACAAGGATTGTTGGACGATTTGGCTCCAAGATATAAATAAGAATCGACAGCTGGCTTTTTTCATTTGGAAACATTGTTCATCCGATGCATCCACAAAATGTGAACGAAACTTTCCTGAATATAAACTTAAAAATTATTTCACAGTTGATGAAAAACCTAAGAAGAGAAACACGAAGAAAAAAAACATTTCAGAAAAACATAATGAAAAAGATTTTTACATTCAGATAAACAATCCCTGTGATTTCAAAGCGACTCTTCTGTGTTTCTGTTTTTCAGCAAATTTTCCCTTTTTTTTTGAATAGTATTAAATGCAAAGATTTTTTTTTTCCAATTTATTTTCAATTCTTTCTCAAATAAGGAATTTATATTACATCATCAAAACTTTTTTCAAATAAATATTACTCATTTTAGATTAGGAAAAAAAAGGTTGAATACATTTTTTAAAACTTCCACAAAAATTACACAAAATGAGATCTCTGAACAAATATCAAAACTTCAACAAGCAGCCCGGGTTGACCTCCATACACCGAAACTCGTTATCAAGCAATTCCATACATCGAATGTATGGAAAAATGCTAGTCATACAATTTTCTAGTCATAAATGCTAGTCCTAAAAAGAAAAGTTATGAAATACAACGCACGCTGAAAACTTCCCGGAAAAACCTATTGAATTTCTTCAAAAACTGGAAAAACGCATGGCATCTGCTTCCTATCTTGAAACATGGGAGATTCAAATACCAAGTCTAGACAAATGAAAAAAAAATCGTATCATATGGTTTTCCCTATCTAAATTTCTATGTCAATGCAGGCAAAATCTATTCCACATCCCAAAAAAGAAAAACTTCTTCTCTATCATACTGCGTAACGCGACAACCGAAAAGCTTTTATCTATCCAAAAATATGGCGCTCCTCTAACAAGGATTGTTGGACGATTTGGCTCCAAGATATAAATAAGAATCGACAGCTGGCTTTTTTCATTTGGAAACATTGTTCATCCGATGCATCCACAAAATGTGAACGAAACTTTCCTGAATATAAACTTAAAAATTATTTCACAGTTGATGAAAAACCTAAGAAGAGAAACACGAAGAAAAAAAAACATTTCAGAAAAACATAATGAAAAAGATTTTTACATTCAGATAAACAATCCCTGTGATTTCAAAGCGACTCTTCTGTGTTTCTGTTTTTCAGCAAATTTTCCCTTTTTTTGAATAGTAATAAATGCAAAGATTTTTTTTCCAATTTATTTTCAATTCTTTCTCAAATAAGGAATTTATATTACATCATCAAAACTTTTTTCAAATAAATATTACTCATTTTAGATTAGGAAAAAAAGGTTGAATACATTTTTTAAAACTTCCACAAAAATTACACAAAATGAGATCTCTGAACAAATATCAAAACTTCAACAAGCAGCCCGGGTTGACCTCCATACACCGAAACTCGTTATCAAGCAATTCCATACATCGAATGTATGGAAAAATGCTAGTCATACAATTTTCAGACAATTTCTAAAAATCGTAGAAAAAAAGTTTGCTCCAGGTTCTGAGGCTACGTGAACCAATTAAAACAGTCTGACAATTAAAAAAACTAGATTTTTTTTTCGGAAAAAAATGTTTGTCATACAATTTCCATAAATGAAAATTGTATGATAAGCGTTTTTCCATAAAAATCAAAATTTTTTTCAAAAAATTTAGAAAACCGTTTGTAATCAAGTTTTAATTCGTAAGTGCATTTTTCGACGAGAGCACTTTCGAAAAAAAATTAATTTGGAGCTAAGAAAAATGCTTATCATACAATTTCCATATATGATAATTGTATGACGAGCATTTTTTTCCGAGAGTCTTTCAACATATAAGAAATGCTTACGAAACGTTTTTCATTTAATTTGAAAGAGTTTAAAATGTGTTTCATTTGTTGAGAGTGTTTGAATCCTTATAACAGTACTTCTAACTTTACTTCGAGAATAAAAATTTGAGATTGGTTTTGTAAAAAACTTTGTTGGTTTTTCATTTTTTTGAATGGAACCGTTGTCGATAAAATCAAATTCACTAACGTTTTACCTGCTGGTATAGTTCACTTTTCACACAACGCACAACAAACAAGTCACAACCGCACAACAGACGACTCACAGACAACGCACAAAAAAAATCTTTTTTAGGTTGCTGAAGGTCGCGACTTTTTTTGAGGTCGTGCAAAGTGATCCGAAATTTTTCGGTTGTGGAAAGACTCTACTTTTCTTTTTTCGCGACAATTTTTTTTAATTGCGTACTCACTACAATATAACAAAAATTTCAGATCGCATTGATACTTTATCGAAGTTTACCGATGTATTTAATCTCAAATTAGTTTAAGAAATCAGAATTATTTTTAAGCTTTAATTACAACACGTAATAATGTTTCTTGTACCCTATTTTCTCAACAGTTTGCTGTATCAATGCTAAAAAAGTATAGAAAAGTAGCCTAGATTGCAATTAAAACTATTTAGAACAAGGAAAACTAAAGAAAAAACGAATCATACTTTTTTCATGGTTATTGCCTAAGCTCATAAAAGTTAACATTTTCATTTCCCTACACAAAGTGGTAGAAGAATATTTTTCTGAATTTGTAAGATTTGCTCTAAAACATACATTGATATTCACGTTTATGTTTGGTGTATATACCTGCAAGATATTTGGTTTACGGCTGAAAACTTTTGCTGTATCAATATCGTCGTCGTTGATCAATTATACAAAAAAATGTTATAATTTTTTTTCAGGATTGTACAACGCGTTTTAGAATGCACTATAAATTGTTTGATTAGACGTGTGCTTTTCGCAACGATTTCTTTTAGTTTGGGTTTTACCGATTAGCTGATTGTTCACTTGATGTATCAATTGAGGTTTTACTCCTACTTGTTCAAATTATGTTTTGTTTTCGCTGATACCTTTTTTTATTTGTACACTGATTCAGATCACACACCATTGAATGTTTTCTTCTTGCTTGGCTTCTCTTTAAAAAAGCTTAGTTTGTATCTCAAGCCTTAGTTGACTTGCTTTGTGTTTTCATCATCACAGTACAGTGTTATTACGATACTTAAAAAAATTCCAATGAATTTGGTTATCTGTTTTTGCTATGTTTCAGTGAAATTTTGCTGTTTAAAGTTCAATGAAGTTGATTTCTTTGATCAATTGCGTACTCCCTACTAACAACGTTTTCAAATCGCATTATTACTGTTTTTCAAAGTTGACTGATGCATTTAATCTCAAATGAGTTTAAGAAATCAGAACTTTTTCTAGGTCTTAACTACAACAAGTTATAATGTTTGTTGTACCCTGTTTTCTCTACAGTTTGCAGTACCAATGCTAAAAAAGTGTAGAAAAATAGCCTAGATTGCAATTAAAACTATTTGGAACAAAGAAAACAAAAGAAACAACAAAACATAATTTTTTCATGGTTATTCCCTAAGCTCATAAAAGTTAACATTTTCAATTCCCTACACAAAATGCTAGAAGAAAATTTTTCTAAATTTGTAAGATTAGCTTTAAAATATAACTTGATATTCATTCGTGTGTTTGGTGTATATACCAGCGAGATAACTGGCTTACGGCTGAAAATATTTACTGTATCAATATCGTCATCGTTGACCAATAATAAAAAAAAAATTTTTTCAGGATTGTACAGCGCGGTTTAGAATGCACTATGAACTATTTGATGAGACGTGTGCTTTGCGCAATGAATTCTGTTAGTTTTGGTTTTACCGATTAGCTCTTTGTTTAAAATATTTACTGTATCAATATCGTCATCGTTGACCAATAATAAAAAAAAATTTTTTTCAGGATTGTACAGCGCGGTTTAGAATGCACTATGAACTATTTGATGAGACGTGTGCTTTGCGCAATGAATTCTGTTAGTTTTGGTTTTACCGATTAGCTCTTTGTTTAATTGATTTATTAATCGATGTTTTACTCCTTTTTGTTCAAATTGTGTTTTGTTTTCTCTGATACCTTTTTTATTTGTAAACTGATTCAGATCACACATCATTGAAAAATTTCTTATTGCTTGGCTTCTCTTGAAAAATGCGTAGATTATATCTCAATACTTAGTTTAGATGTTGTGGGTTTTTATCATCTCAGTACAGTGTTGTTACGACATGAAAAAATATTTCAAGTGGATTTGATTATCTGTTTTTGTTACGTTTCATAGATATTTTGCCGTTTAAAACTCAATGAACATTAATTATTTGGATAATTGCGTACTCACTACAACCTAACAACGTTTTCAGATTGCATTGATACTGTTTTTCGAAGTTTACTGATGCATTTAATCTCAAACTAGTTTAAAAAGTCAGAACTTTTCAAGTTTAAACTACAACACGTTGTAGTCATTCTTTTACCCTATTTTGTCTACAATTTGCAATATCAAGGCTTAAACAGAGTAAAAAAGTAGCCCAATAATGCAATTGAAATTATTTGGATCAAAGAAAACCAAAAAACAAATCATAAAGCATACTTTTTTCCTTGGTTATTTCTTAAGCTCATAAAAGTTAAAGTTTTCAATTCCCTACCCAAAAAGCTAATTGTCAATTTTTCTAAACTTCTAAGATTAGTACTAAAAAAATAATGATTTTCAAGGTTGTTTTTGATGTTTATGCTTGCAAGATATCTGGTTTGAGGCTGAAAATGTTAAGTGTATCAGAATCGTCGTCGTTGACAAGTTAAAATTTTCCTTTTCAGGTTAGAACAACGCGGTTTAGAATACCCTATGATAGTTTGAAAAACCGTGCTCTGTCCGAGTTCTTTTAGCTTCAGATCATAACGCATAAACTATAGTTTGTTTCATATATCAAATCCGGAAGAGATTTTCGATAAAAATTAAATTTCAAACGTTTTAGTGCATCGTCTGGGTTTTTACAATAAACAAATCTAAAGGACACTAAGACATCAATTTACAAATGTTACTTAGAATAATCACATATTTCTTTTGGATCTAAACCATTGTGTTAAAAATTTAGCCAATCACAGTTGACCTTCTGAATTACTTTTTGAATTAAAATTCTTTTAACCTCTAAAATTAATTAAAAGCTTTCAAATTAGTTTGTCTGGAAGTTTCTGACATTTCGGGACTAAAAAAAATAAAATTTCTGGACATTTCTGGACATAAATTTAGGTGTACACTCCCTGCTCCTAATTTCATCGCTTGTGTTCAAGCGCGGATTCTTTTTCTTGATATGTATTGCATCTAGTGTTAAAAATTTTGTTTGGTTGTTCGACCTATCTATATTTTCCCAAGTAATAGCTGTGCTATTTCCATCAAGACTGCATTGCCGATGAGTCTGCTTTCATACGTTCCTCAAATCTAGTACTACATAAACCACTCTTGACTTTAGGTCATTTGAAATTGTTTACTTCAGCAATAGTAAATAAGATTCTAATTTTTCTTGAGGTGAAAACCACTTGAACGTTGTTTAAACTTCGTAGCCTGCTTGCAAAATGATTTTGTTTTACTTTTGTTTGTGCACAAGTTGTTACGTTTTTGCGGACACCTATTTTTTTGTTCTTGTTCAGAGCGTTTCTGCCGTTCGAACTTAAATGTCGATTACTTACATTAGTTTTTTTTGCGTACCGACGACGACATCAAAAATTGTAAGAGAACTTTGATATAATTTTTATAAGTTGCTTGCGGCGCTTCAAATTAAGATTAAAATTTTTTTTCAAGTTTGAACTGTAATTCAATAGAATGCTTCTTGCATTTTACTTTTCACTAGAAATAGCATGATTGTTGATGTAAAAAAGGATAGAAATTCCTTATTAGATCAACACTAGAGCTAGTTTGAAGGTTTAAAAACAGGAAAAACTTTTTTTCTTATCATGATTTTCGCTCATAAAAGTTACATTTTCCGATTGCCTGCCCGAAAGGTTTTTTTTCTGAATTGTAACTGTAGGGCTAATCCCGTTTTCATTTGGCGCCGTTTTTTCAAAATTATACCTTCAAGATACCTGTCTTAAGGTTAACAAACTGTTTGCTGTATCTAATTTGGCCGTCGTTGACGAGTTAAAAAAAATTGTAAAAGATTTCTCTCAGATACCACAAAGCAGATTAGAAATTTTTGGTGAATTGATGTAGAACGATTTTTTTCTTCAAAATTTTAGCAATTACATAGAATTGTTGCCTTTTAATGTATCGTACCTGGCTTAACTCTTTTTAGTTCAAAAGATATTGTTTTCTTGTATTGGTCCAATTTTTTTGCATAACCTTGTAAAAAAGGCAGTTTTAAAGTCATATGATTCAAGTCATTTTTTTGAAAAACTAAATGAACTTGTTTTTTTTTCAAATACTACATTTTTGTTTCCTATCACAGGGCGTAGTTAAACATTTATTTTAATATATTGACTATGTCTACGTTTTTTCTATTGAAAGGTTTTCAACTTAACACTCGGAAATGTTTTTATCGTCGTTATTTCAACGCAGGACCTTGCTTTCCTGGATTTGTTTAGCTAATCGTTTTCTATATTTAATTTTCTTCATGTTTACAGATAATTTGGTTATCAAAATATCCGACCTCATTCTTCATTTGTGACTCAAATTAATCATTGTTTATTCTCCTGACATATTAACAGTTTATAACCTCTGCAGTCACCAAAAGAAATTCAGTTGACTCTTATTAATCAAATGAGAATTCCCTTTCCTTTCAAAAGTCAAAAAATTAATCGACCTAACTTGATTTGAATTTCATCTTCAATATCAAACCCTTTCAAATAAATATTAGAGTAAGAAGTGAGAATGCTCTTTGCAAAAGACTTCCGCCAAGAAAACAGCCATTAAAGGTCAGCAGAGTAATTTGCTCTGATGCGATGATGTCATGAAGTGGGTAACATCCTTCCCTGTGAATGCTTCTGATTTATAGCGCAGGGGGCCACGACCCAACGGATGACTATTCCCTACGGGTTGACTACTTCATAGAGTTTCTCAGAACCATTCGCGATACAATGATATTGGATCTTTTTTACTGCTTTAATGTGATACCACCAGCATGACATGCAATTGTTTACATGAAGAAAAAGGAGGGTTTAGAATTTTGAAATAATAATCACCACCATAAAATATGTGTTTAGTCTTACTCGGTTTCGTGATCTTTTTTCGTCGTTTTGAAGGTACCATTGACATATCATCTAAGATCTACTGAATGAATTGAGCGACAAAGAGAAGCGCCAAGATGACCAAATTTACGGTCTGAAAATTAGTCATCTTTGCACTTCCCCTTATCGCTTCATTTATTCAGGTGACCTCAGATGCGAATCCTATGGTACATTTATGATGATGAAATTATCAACAGTTTGGAAGGTATGTATGACCCATTTTTCTACGTCACTAGAATGAGAGCATCACTAGGTTGAAGGTGTAAATGACGTCAGGTAAACATCAATGAAAGGTAAAACGTTTTCGTCTTTATGTCACCAACAGTACATTGGAACCGCAGATATTATAAAGTGATTGAATTAATCGAGACGCATTGGAAATTGCGGGAAACCTAAAATCATGTCTTAGACCCAGTTTTTTAAATAGCTTTTCTCCAGTTTCAAGGAAATGTTGTTGGTTTTTGAATTGCAAATCGCTCTCATGGATTGGAGTTTTTCCTCGAATCATGACTTTTGTAGTTACAACCAGAAGTAATGCATTTTTACAGACGCAATGCTTGTGTTATAGTATGAACTATCTTTTTTCCAACCTAAGTCGCAATTATTGTTGCGACGCAAAAATTATTGCGACAAAATGTGTTCATTTTTATCAATAACCAGCTATTTAGTACAGCCAAGGCTAAGGATATTATCACAGACTATTACATTTATAATTGTACAATTGTAATTCTTTTGGATCACAGACTAGCAACAAATTGTGTTCATTTTTTATGAATAACCAGCTATTAAGTACAGCCAATGCTATGGATATTATCACAGACTATTACATTTATAATTGTACAATTGTAATTCTTTCGTAATCACAGACTATTAAATTTATAATTGTACAATTGTAATTCTTTTATATTACATATAGCACTTAAGCTTCAAGGTATCATGGATCTGTAACGTAGACGTAGGAATGGAGACACACCACAAATTTAGAGGGTTCGAAACTGGGCAGGGTCGGAAGTTTTAATGAACTTTTTTGTATACTAGTTAAAATGCGTCCGCTCTATAAATTGAGGCATCTTAGTTGGGGGTGATGAGAAGAGAAAATCATACAAGTAAGCTAAGTTAGTTTATTTGGTTAGCGTACTTTAAAGTAATGAAAGCTTCCTAGGATTTGTTGATTATAAACAAAGGTTATTAATAGTAGAATAAGAAAATAAAATGAAAAAAAATTTGGAAAAAAAGTTCTAAAATTTTTTTGAGTTTTTTAAATTTTTAATTGCTGAAACCCTAGCTGAAATCTGAAATTTTGGTTTGTTATAAGTTTTAAGGATGCCTTTGTTATGATTAGCAAAAAAAGCATATGCCTTTTGAGGTTATCGCTGGCTCAAAACCTTTTTTTTTATTTTACGATTTTTTTTTGCCCCTGGAGCGTGTGGAACTATGCGAGGTTTTGTGGTTAGTATGGTCTTCTACATTGTGTATAGTACATAATGTCATCAGGGTTTTTCTTAATTGTGACGGGAAGTGTAATTAACTTCTAGTTAAATTTGGAATAACTGGTTTGATATTCGCTTTTTGTTTGTTCAGAATAATTACGAATTTTAACCAATTTGGAACGATTTCTAAGACGGATTAAAACTCCGCTTACGCGTCAATAGCGCGAAATATATCGCGCGTAAATTGTCCCAAATTGGCCAAAATGGTAATCGTTAAACCCTCATGACTTTACAAAAATTGATCACAGGTGAAATATTTTTTCAAATTTAAGCTAAGGATAACAATACCTTTTGAATGATATAAAAATGGCTAGTTAAAAATTTCGAAATTTGTCAGTTAAAATTAGGTGCTAGTATGAGAACTAAGTCCTGATTTTATCTTTGAAAAACATAGCTGAGATATGTGCCAATGACAAAAATTTTGATTGATATGACGTGCATGCCATCAGTCAACCCTTAAAAAAGTTTAGACTAAAACTGATATGATTTGTTGTCCTAAGTTCTTTGTCCTTTTCATTCCTGCTTTGCATTGGAAAATAAATGTGCATGAAATGCGTATTCATCAATCAATTCGTGGAGTTTACTAGGGCTCATAATTGTTTCTCAAAAGTGAACAGAGAGAACAGGGGTGGATTTAGGTATACCCCACGGTAGAAAAAACTTAATTTTTGAGCAGTTACAAACAGTATAATCCAAACGATTCGGGGCGGATTTAGGGAGGGGCGGACGCCCTCCTCTCAGAGATTTGACCCCTTGCCGACCCAAAGGGTTCCTCCTTTGTACTATTTCGATATATTCATTTTTTGGTGACCGACTCTGAAAACCTTCTAAGGGCGCCTCTGGCGCCAATATATAGTAATTTTGAGATGGGAGCGCGCAAAAAACGTAATTTTTTGGTAAGCATTGTCCAAAACGTGTGTAAAAACGCCACTTTTGGCCAGTTTTTTTTCAAAGTTTTGACTGCAGCGCAGAAAAATTAGCCAAAACAGGGTGTTTTTAGTGCTTTGGAAGAGCTCGGGTAAACAATTTGCTCGTCCTAAAAAAAGGTCGACAAAAATTTTGAGTTTTTTGAAACTCCTCCTCCACGAGAAAATACTAGATCCAACCCTGAGAGAGAATGATTGTTTTTAAATGACTGCCATTTCATATGACAGTTGCAGGAGTCGTTAATGATAATTATTGTTCCGACTTTCGATACGAAAGTAACGGAAAATTTGTGCTCGGGGTGGAGTTTTTTTTTCTTCGGACAAATTCCGTTTATTTACTTGACAATATTTGAAGGAATTTTTTAATATCGTTCGAAAAGTAGTGTTGTCTTGAGCTCAAATTTGAAAAGATATTTCACCTGTGATCAGTTGGGACAATTAACGCGTGATATATTTCGCGCTGTTAACGCGTAAGCGGAGAGTTAATCCGTCTTAGAAATTTTTCCAAATTGGTGAAAGAAGCTTATTTGTCAAAGTTGATTTGTTACAAGGAGCAAAATATTTATTTTGTTCTTTTTCTGGCGTGTGGGGGGATGATTTTCTTTACAAAAATTCAAATTTCAGAAAAAAATATTTTCCTTTTGTCTGATTTCATTTAATTTTTTAAGGTTAATACAGCTCCATAAACCTTAAAAGGCATTTGGAACAATCAGGGCTCTGCCCTGCTACGAGCAGTATTGTTCTCCTTTATTTTTATCGCTCTTTATTTTTGCCGGATATTGTCCCCCAGATATACAGGTTTCTTAGAGAAATTTTTTTGAATTAACGCCCTGCTCAGTATTGTCCTCTTAGGATCAGATTAGGACCTTGCTGCTATCTGAAGAGTTGAGAAGATTTCCTGCAGAAAAATAAGAATGTGAGGCTGCAACTTCTAAAAAAAAAATTTCTCAGGTTTTCTTCTCTGTTCGTAGCATAGGAGGCAAACTTGATTTTCAGATCGAAGTTATTAAAAAGATAGAGTAAAAGATGGTTATTTTTTGAGTAAATGATGGTTACGCGACGCTTAACATACTGTTAATTAATCGAAAAACAACCACATTTGTAGTTTTTAGCCCTGATCTTATTAAATACACAAACATGCCTTTAAATTGAATTAACTCAGAAATGAGAGACTTTCTTGAATCTGGTTCATTTACAGTTTAACGAATTAACTTTCAATCTTAAGTTAATTGCTTCTAATGACCTTCTTGTATCAATTCAAACTTCAGCTCTAAGCTTCATGAAAAACTATCTAAAGGCGAATCATCAACCAATTTTTCCTAAACTCAATTAGCTGATGTATCTCAATCAGTTTAAATAATGTCTAACGAAGCATCGGTGCTATATCACTGGTCCCACTCTTTAATTGACCAATTTTAATATCAATTTGGAAACACTTTGTCTTAAAATAAAAGGCAATGATATGCGAATGCTCTGTCCAGTTAACCGACTATTGATAAAATTAGATCACAAACCATATGTAACCTGAAATAAGAAGAAGACTGCCCGTATCAGGCAATTGTTACGACTGCCTCCAGTGTTGATCAAAAATTTAAGTCATATAACTTTCAAATATAGAAAAATTCTAGTCATACGCTTTTCATGCAATTGCATTAGAACAGAAAATTGCATGAAAAGTCTGTGATTCATGATTTTTCATACATGCAAATTGTATGACTAGCCTTTTTCCCATAAACCAAAACCAAGCATTTCTTTAAAATTTTATTTCTCAATATGTGCGGGATGTGTTCAATGTGAACTCAAATACCAAAAATCATGATTTACTCCAAACTAGAGTCACCAGAGGTTTGATCAACTTGCATTTTCAATGCATTGGAATTCCTGAGTTTTGTAAGAGTTTTTTAAAACAAATCAAATATTGAAAGCATCAAACTTTTAAATTTTTCATCAAAGCTTTAACAGCATCAAACTTCTAAAGCAAAGTTGTTCCAAGACAATTTTTTTTAAAATTTGAATTTTTAAGAAATCAGGCATTGATTAAGGCATATATAAACATTCCATACAAAAAAAAAAAAAAAATTTTAGCCTTTTTGAAAAATTTATTCCAGAGAAACGGAAAAAAAACAATTTTTATATATACTGTACTACGTTCTGCGCACAAAAAATTAACTTACAAAATTCACTTTGAGAAAAAAAATACAAAAAAATTTTGAGGCTATTTCAAATTTACTTGGGAAATTTTTTCCTGTTGCCAACAAACAAATGCGAGCCATACAATTTGCACTTGGGGAAATTGTATGATTCGCTTTTTATTCTAACTTTTTATTTTTTATTTCGTATGATACACCAACTTTTATGCCAAACACAAATTTAGCGAAAAGTATGAAAATTGTAAGGCTCATAATTGTTTCTCAGAAGTGAACAGAAGTGGATTTAAGGATACCCCACGGAAGAAAAAACTTTTTGAGCAGTTACAAACAGTACTATCCAAAAGAATCTGGGGCGAATTTAGGGGGGGGGGGGCGGACGCCCTCCTCTCTGGGATTTGACCCCTTTCCGACCCAAAGGGTCCCTCCTTTGCACTATTTTAAGATATTAATTTTTTGGTGACGGGCTCTAAAAACATTCCAAGGCGCCTTTGGCGCCAATATATACTAGTTTTGAGGTGAGAGCGCGCCAAAATAACGTGATTTTTTGGTAAGCATTTTCCAAAACGTGTGTAAAAACGCCACTTTTGGCCCGTTTTTTTTTCAAGTTTTGACTGCAGCGCAGAGAAATTAGCCAAAACAGGGTGTTTTTAGTGCTTTGGAAGAGCTCGGGAAAACAATTTGCTCGACCTGAAAAAAAGGTCGACAAAAATTTTGAGTTTTTTGAAACTCCTCCTCCACGAGAAAATACTAGATCCAACCCTGAGAGAGAATGATTGTTTTTAAATGACTGCCATTTCATATGACAGTTGCAGGAGTCGTTAATGATAATTATTGTTCCGACTTTCGATACGAAAGTAACGGAAAATTTGTGCTCGGGTGGGTTTTTTTTTCTTCGGACAAATTCCTTTTTTTTAACTGACCATATTTGAAGGAATTTTTTAAAATCATTCGAAAGGTAGTGTTGTCCTGAGCTCAAATTTGAAAAGATATTCCGCATGTTTGTCAAAGTTGATTTGTCAAAGTTGATTTGTTACAAGGAGCAAAATCTCTATTTTGTTCTTTTTCTGGCGTGTGGGAGAATGATTTTCTTTACAAAAGTTCAAATTTCAGAAAAAAATATTTTGCTTTTGTCTGATTTCATTTAATTTTTAAGGTTAATACAGCTCCATAAACATTAAAAGGCATTTGGAACAATCAGGGCTCTGCCCTGCTACGAGCAGTATTGTTCTCCTTTATTTTTATCGCTCTTAACTGAAAGAAGACTAAAGAAACTTCATACAAAATTTTCCCCCACGACGTACCCCCCCCCCCCCCCAACCACGACGTACTCCCCCCCCCCCCCCACAGGTATAGGTAACTGTAGTATGGATAAGAGTGGGGGCGGGGAAGTTGGTGTGGGATCCATAGGTAACTTTTTGTTGTTTTTCATAAACTCGGTTGAAAACAGGAAAAAATGAAAATAAGCGAGATAACAAAATAACTAACATAAGTTTAACAAAATTCTGAAAAACAATTGGTTGACCTCAGGCGTCGGTCTGGTGACTGTGTTCATCGACCCTATGTGAGACACTCTGAGCAGACTGCGGGTGACGTCATCGGGAACTGGACTGCGATTGGCTGACATAACAGTGAAGTGTATCAACGAAGTTCGCCGGATATTGTCCCCCAGATATCCAGGTTTTTTAGAAATTGTTTTTTGAATTAACGCCCTCCTCAGTATTGTCCCCTTAGGATCATATTAGGACCTTGCTGCTATCTGAAGAGTTGAGAAGATTTCCTGCAGAAAAATAAGAAACTGAGGCTGCAACTTCTAAGAAATTTTTTTTCTCAGGTTTACTTCTCTGTTCGTAGACTACACGGCTTATTAGATCTGCTTATTAGATCTGCTTTTTTCCCGAAAACTGTTTTTCATACAATTCCGTAAATGACAAATTTTTAGTCGTACAATTTCCATTTATGGCAAATTTTTAGTCATACAATTTCCATATATGAAAAAATGGTTATCCTAGAGTTTTCATACAATTTTCTGTACGTATGGCATTGTATGGAAGTTTTTCATAAATGGAAATTGTATGATTAGAATGTTTGGTCAACCCGGGAGAGGAGAAGAGCATTTTTTTATTTCGTATGATACACCAACTTTTATGCCAAACTCAATTTTAGCGAAATGTATGAAAATTGTAAGGCTCACAATTGTTTCTCAGAAGTGAACAGAGAGGACAGGGGTGGATTCAAGGATACCCCACGGTAGAAAAAACTTAGTTTTTGAGCAGTTACAAACAGTACTATCCAAAAGAATCAGAGGTGGATTTAAGAGGGGGGGGGGGGGGGCGGACGCCCTCCTCTCTGGGATTTGACCCCTTTCCGACCCAAAGGGTCCCTCCTTTGCACTATTTTAAGATATTAATTTTTTGGTGACGGACTCTAAAAACTTTGTAAGGCGCCTTTGGCGCCAATATATACTAGTTTTGAGGTGAGAGCGCGCCAAAATAACGTGATTTTTTGATAAGCATTTTCCAAAACGTGTGTAAAAACGCCACTTTTGGCCCGTTTTTTTTCAAGTTTTGACTGCAGCGCAGAGAAATTAGCCAAAACAGGGTGTTTTTAGTGCTTTGGAAGAGCTCGGGAAAACAATTTGCTCGACCTGAAAAAAAGGTCGACAAAAATTTTGAGTTTTTTGAAACTCCTCCTCCACGAGAAAATACTAGATCCAACCCTGAGAGAGAATGATTGTTTTTAAATGACTGCCATTTCATATGACAGTTGCAGGAGTCGTTAATGATAATTATTGTTCCGACTTTCGATACGAAAGTAACGGAAAATTTGTGCTCGGGTGGGTTTTTTTTTCTTCGGCAAATTCCGGTTTTTTAACTGACCATAATTGAAGGAATTTTTTAATATCATTCGAAAGGTAGGGTTGTTCTGAGCTCAAATTTGAAAAGATATTTCGCATATGATCACTTGGGACAATTAACGCGTGATATATTTCGCGCTATTAACGCGTAAGCGGAGAGTTAATCCGTGTTAGAAATCGTTCCAAATTGGTTGAAAGAAGCTTTTTTGCCAAAGTTGATTTGTTGCAAGGAGCAAAATTTTTTTTTGTTCTTTTTCTGGCGTGTGGGGGGATGATTTTCATTACAAAACTTCAAATTTCAGAAAAAAAATATTTTTCCTTTTTTCTGATTTCATTTAATTTTTTAAGGTTAATACAGCTCCATAAACCTTAAAAGGCAGTCGAAACATTCAGGGCTTCGCCCTGATACGAGCAGTACCCAGGGGATTTTCTGTGCATGATCTGAAATTCTTCATTTCTTACATAAGTTGATTCTCAGATTTGAAGGGGGAGCGAAGTGCGCGCCGAAAAAACGCGATTTTTTGGTGAATGTTTTCCAAAAAGTCCCTAAAAACGCTTTTTTGACCTGTTTTTTATTCAAAAATTGGCCTGCAGCGCAGAAAGTTTTGTCAAAATGGGGTCTTTATACTGATTTGCGAGAGCTCAGAAAACCAAATTGGTCGACCTAAAAGAAAGGTCGACAAAATTTTTGAAACATTTTGTAAAATCGGTCGCTTGAGAAATTACTAGATCTGCCCCTGAATCTCCAAACTCTAAAAATTCCAGATGAAATTGTTTAACAAATAGTACTATTTGTAAACGAAAAATTGCTAGTCTTTCCAATTATCTTCTATCGTATCTGGATATTGCACAACTAGCGTTTTCCTTCCGAAACATTTTTAACAGTGAAAAATAAATAAGTATAAACGCGAAGAGTGATCAGAGGTGGATATAGGTGAAGGAGTCTGTTTTTCCAAAAAAAACTGGCAAAATTTGGTCGAAATGGGGCTTTATAGTGATTTAGGAGAGCTCAGAAAATCAATTTACTCGACCTAAAGAAAAAGGCCGACAAAAAAAATATCGACAAAATTTTTGAAAATCCGCTTCCATACTCGACGAGAAAATCCTAAATCTGTCCCTAAGATTGATGATATGTTCTCGTAAGTCTTTCGATCTTTTTGTTCTTTATATGGCGTGTGGGGGGATAATTTTCATTAAAAATATTCAAATTTTAGAAAAAAAAAATTTCGTTTTGTTTTACTTCAATTAATTTTTTAATGTTATTACAGCTCCATAAACCTTAAAAGGCAGTCAGAACATTCAGGGCTCTGCCCTGCTACGAGCAGTATTGTTCTCCTTTATTTTTATCGCTCTTAACTGAAAGAAGACTAAATCCCCCACGACGTACCCCCCCCCCCAACCACGACGTACTCCCCCTCCCCCCACAGCTATAGGTAACTGTAGTACGGATAAGAGTGGGGGCGGGGGAGTTGGTGTGGGATCCATAGGTAACTTTTTGTTGTTTTTAGTAAACTCGATTGAAAAAAGGAAAAAATGAAATTAAGCGAGATAACAAAATAACTAACTTAAGCTTTACAAAATTATGAAAAATTATTGTTTGGCCTCAGGCGTCGGTCTGGTGACTGTGTTCAGTGACCCTAAGTGAGACACTCTGAGCAGACTGCGGGTGACGTCATCGGGAACTGGACTGCGATTGGCTGACACAACAGTGAAGTGTATCAACGAAGTTTGCCGGATATTGTCCCCCAGATATCCAGGTTTTTTAGAAAATTTTTTTTTGAATTAACGCCCTCCTCAGTATTGTCCCCTTAGGATCAGATTAGGACCTTGCTGCTATCTGAAGAGTTGAGAAGATTTGCTGCAGAAAAATAAGAAACTGAGGCTGCAACTTCTAAAAAAAAATTTTTCTCAGTTTTTCTTCTCTGTTCGTAGACTGCACGGCTTATTAGATCTGCTTATTAGATCTGCTTTTTTCCCGAAAACTGTTTGTCATACAATTTTCGTAAATGACAAATTTTTAGTCGTACAATTTCCTTTTATGACATTTTAGTCATACAATTTCCATATATGGAAAAATGGTTATCATAGAGTTTTCATACAATTTTCTGTACGTATGGCATTGTATGGAATTGTATGACAAGAAGTTTTTCATAAATGGAAATTGTATGATTAGAATGTTTGGTCAACCCGGGAGAGGAGAGGAGCATAGGAGGCAAACTTGATTTTCAGATCCAAGTTATAAAAAAAGGCGCACAGACAATTCGGCTAAAGAGAATTCAGCCAATTTGACATTCAGACAATTCAGCCAAAAATATACAAACAATTCAGCCTGAGACAATTCAGGCAGTTTAACAAAATGCTAAATTCGAAAGAAAAAATATCGGAATTGGAGTTATTTCTCGGTTTAAGGTCGCCGGTGGGCGCGCTACGCGCGCGTCGCTGCTTTGCGGCGATAACCGGCTCTAAATTTCGTATATAGTCCTACCCTCTGTTGGCAAGCTCGCAACACGTTGGCGCGACTGCGGCGGTCACTATTATTGGCTGAATTGTCTCTGGCTGAATTGTCTGTATATTTTTGACTGAATTGTTTGAATTTCAAATCGGCTGAGTTGTCTTTGGCCGAATTGTCTGGACGCGATAAAAAAGATAGAGTAAAAGATGGTTATTTTTTTTAAGTAAATGATGGTTACGCGACGCTTAACATACTGTTAATTAATCGAAAAACACCCACATTTGCAGTATTTAGGCCTGAACTCTATCTTATTAAATACACAAATATGTCTTTAAATTGAATTAGCTCACAAATGAGACTTTCTTGAATCTGGTTTATTTACAGTTTAACGAATTAAATTTCAATCTTAAGTTAATTGCGTCTAACGACCTTCTGGTATCAATTCAAACTTCAGCTTTGAGCTTTGTGAAAAATTATTTAAAGGACCGATTTTTCCTAAACTAAATTGGCTGATGTATCTCAATCAATGTGAGTAATGTCTAACGAAGCATCGGTGCCATACCACTGGTCCCACTTTTTAATTGACCAATTCTAAAAACAGTTTGGAAACACTTAGTCTTAAAACAAAGGTCAGTAATATGCTAGTGCTATGTCCAGTTAATCGACTTTGCTTAAAATCAGATCACAAACCATAAGTAACCTGAAATAAGAAGACTGCCCGTATCAGACAATTGTTGTGACTGCCTCCAGGGTTGATAGAAAAATTTAGTCATATAACTTTCAAATATGGAAAAATTTTAGTCATGCACTTTTCATGCAATTCCATTAGAACAGAAAATTGCATGAAAAGTCTGTGATTATTGATTTTTTTTGATATATGCAAACTGCATGACTAGCATTTTCCCATAAACCAAAACAATGGATTTTTTTAAAGTTTTTTTTCTCAAAATATGGGGGTTGTGTTCAATGTGAACACAAATGCCAAAAATCATAATTTACTCAAAACTAGAGTAAGCAAAGATTTGATCGTTTTGCATTTACGATGCATTGGAAGCGACCTGAGTTTTGTAATAGTTTTCTTATGAAAAGAGTATTTCAAGATAAAAATCTTTCAAAATTGAAATTTTAATCAATCAGGCATTTATCAAAGCATATCTTAGCTTCCATATAAAATAATTAGGCCTTTTAGGATATTTTAAAAGTTTGTTCAGCAAAAAGCAAAAATGTTTGTTCGATTACAAAGTTTGTTTTGCATTTGAAAAAAAAATGTTTTTTTTTGGGGACAACCTGAAGTTTTTTGTTGTCGCATTAACAATCCTCAGATGGGAACTGTATTTGAAGCTTTTTTCCAAAAAATGTTCAAAGTTCGTCGTGGCTCTCATTTATAATTTCGAAATTCATTTACATGACTGCTTTGTCCGCCATTTTCAGGTTCATTCTTCGTTTTTACGCAATTTTAATGAGGAAAAAAATTTATTAAAAAAAAGTTTATCAGACTTTTTTCTAGATGGAAAATGTATGACAAGTTTTTTTCCATACATTTGATGTATGGAATCGAATGAGAAACTTTTTTGGTTTAAGAAACTGTATAATAAGCAATTTCGATATAAGGAGATTGAACTGAGACACAAACGAAAACGCTGAATGTAGATGACTCGCACAATCAATTTTCAGCCGGAGTAAATAGCCATTTACGGATTGTTTTGTGCGCTATTTATAACAAAGTGGACAAAATCGCAATTATCAAAACACAAATTAAAAACCTTTATAAACAACGACATCAATAGCTTTCAGGTGATAAAAATCCCGCCGAAATGGCTGGTTGAAGTTTGTCTGGAGACTAAAACCAGCCGAGCACAAAAATTTCATCAATCTCTTTGAAAAATGGAACAACAACGCCTCTTGAATTTAACAAAAGAAGTGTCTAATTTTTCACAAGATCCGATTCCCGAACTGGTAAAAATATATATTGAAAAAACTATTCTCAGAACTCTTACTTCTGGGCGCTTAATTATATTTGTGCATATCCAGATTCTACATTCGAAACTTTAAAAAATGCTGTTTTAATTGGGCAGAGTTGGTACGAGTCGTCATCTCACAAAACCAGCTCTTTCTTATAAGATCTGTTTAGACTATTTGATGTGATTGACTTTTTAAATAATCGATTTCGTTTATATAATTAATTTAATCGATTTATTCGATTTCGTTAAATAATCGAATCATGATTTCGATTATATTGCTAAAATTCAGTCAGATCAAATGAATGATATCAGAGAAGTGTCCTGTTACGAATTTCATCATGTAGACAGAAGAATTGATTAAAGTGTTCAATTATATCTCATCTGCAACATCACCAAAAAATCTCCCGAAGTCAGCGTTTGTCAAGACTGCGAAGTTTGCTTTTTGTTTTTTTTGAGAGATTTTCAAGATGTTTGTTTTTGGTGTAACACGAGGATCTCTACTTGGACCTCTTCTGTTTTCCATTTATCTTATCCTACTCCGAGAAGTTCTAGCATGTACAGCATTTAAGTATCAGATATACGCGGATGACATGACAATCTGCAAGTCATAGAACAACTTAGATGTCGCTATAACCTGGCAGGTTGATGGCCTTGCCAATTGGCTTCCAACAATGGGTTTGGCACTAAGACTAAGCTAAGCCATGAGGAAAAAAAACTGTTTAAAGTGCTTACCTTGTATAACAATTGCAATACACTAATTGAGCTTAAGGAGTTCTTGGTTTCAATCGGGATGATATTGGTCCAAAATCTTATAGTGAACTAGCAATTTTACGCTGTCTGTAACTCAAGCTACTTCAATGCGCCAATTATACAGTAAAAAATACTTAAACTTTGATAGTAGACACATGCCTGCGCAAAACTTCATTCTTACGAAATTAGACTTCTGCAATTGCATGCATGCGGGAATTCCAGATCATCTTCTGCAGAAGTGTCACAGCATATCGTTTTTCTTATATTTGGAGATAGTCGTAATTAGAACGTATTAAAACAAAAAATTTCTCCAACTACGATTAGAGAAGCTTCAGTTTTCTGTTATCAAGGTTGTGGAACCAACTGCCAATTCGCATCAAAAACTGCCAAAGCTTAGAAAATTTCAATAAGCTACGGAAAACGTTAACGTTTGTAATTAATAAATTTCACTACTTCAAATGTTTTCAATTTGTGAAGTGGCAATTTATAGGACTACAGAGATCAAAAAACCCTCCGTAAAATAAAGTGCGAGGTCAACAAACGTGAAGACTTGTCATCGAACTCAAAACCTGTATACAAATGCGTGCATGGATTATTTTTTGTGTATAGTTTTTTCTAGACAACACAAAAACCATATCATGCCCTGGAGTCCACATATCTACGCTTTGCAGCACTGAAATTGAACATGATATTTTGAAACGAAAAATCAAACGAGTAGTAGCGATGGGATGGACAAATAATCTGTTTGACAAAACCGGAAAGAAATGTTGTCACCATTCGAAACACCGAGCAAATGAAC
The DNA here is from genome assembly GCF_963678635.1 of Symsagittifera roscoffensis. Taxonomy (NCBI): domain Eukaryota; kingdom Metazoa; phylum Xenacoelomorpha; order Acoela; family Convolutidae; genus Symsagittifera; species Symsagittifera roscoffensis. The sequence continues at coordinate 51,365,093 of NC_087066.1, forward strand.
TATCCGATGCAGATTTGTCAAGGTTTTGGGACCGGTGTAGCAATCATGAATCTCGCCAGCAGAGAAGGAGAGCATCAGAATATGAGGGAACTGAACAAACACTATAGAAGACTAGCAAGGCACCTGGGCGTTCAGTTTTTCAAAACAAAGAAACTCAGCTTCAGAAAACTTGTATCTGATGATGATTTGCATCCAGCGGCTCATGGCATACGCTATATTACTCGAAATTTCTGGGACGCAGAAATTGCGATCAAACACAAAAAAAACGGGTTTTAATTTTTAATAAAACCTTTGTTAATCCAAGCTAACATTAGAGCTGGGAGTTTGATTTTTAAATCGCCATAGAAAAATGCGACAGTCCAAGCTCACATTAGAGTTGGCAATTGGGAATAAACGGAATCAAGTACGATAAAAAAAAATTGCTCGGAAAAACAGACTTTCTTCAGAGTAGTGGAACTATTCATGCCGATCAATTTCCGGACAAAATATTTGCAAAAAAACGTTTACGATAATCCAAACTCAATCTAAGCTAAATTTCAACCAGTTTACGACAATAAATTTTCTCATAAAAAAAATTCGGAACCTTTTTGAAAGTTGAGAAAATTTTCATAAATAAGACACGATGATGACCAATTAATTAAGAGTAAGACGAAACCAGATAGTGCCTGTGATAGCGTATAAACAGTGAATCGGATCAAAAACTTATTTAACAAAAGGTACCCCGACACTTGTAGCAGTTCACTATCTAATTTCTAGGTTCTCGTAGATGGAGAGGTTGGAAATTGGGGCATCCATTGTGTAACTGTGAATTATAAAGTCCATATTTGTGGTCCACGCAGTCATGTCTGAATCATTTAGATACACTTTTAATTTCTTTTTTGGTGTGCGAAGTCGCAGTTGGTTGAACTATGGCCTTAATTTGAGTAAATGTCGAGTAATTTGATAACCAAAGAGCTCGCGATCTCATGTTAACTTTTTCATAGATCCAAATAAGCTTTTTTGTTAGTCTCAGCAAACTCTGCATTAATGCTTTGTTGTCATCCCGGGTTGACCAAAATGTGCAACCATGCGTCGCACCATGCATGGTTCCATGGAAGCCATGGAAAATTGCCGACGTATTTTTATGTTAAAATAACACATTTTCCATGCATGACGCGACGTATGATTCCACTTTTTTTAAAGTATGGCGCCATTTATGGTGCGACGTATGGTTTGCATGGTAGAAAAATAATTAAACTTTATTAAAAGGATACTTTGCACTAGAGATACTTTTTCTCAGTCGTTTTTGTCAATTAACCTCTATTTTACGGTTTTCTAGAGAAAAAAAAATTGGTGAAAAATCTCTTCCATACGTAGCACCATATATGTTGCGACGTATGATTTGCATGGTGAAAATTTTTGATATTTTACCAACAGCTTGCATAACGATGAGAAACCGTTTTATTACTATTTTACTCCGTTAAAAAGCTATTTTGAGGGTTTTCGAAACCAATGTATGGGCGAAGTATGATTAATCATTTTCCATGCAAATCATGCATGGATGTGCATGGTTGCGCATTATCTTCTATGGTGGGCAGCCCGGGATTGTTCTCTAACAAAGCTTTTTTGCACTGTTGCATTAGCCGAGAGTCAACAAATACCTTTTAAATTGGTTTACCTTGTGAGCATAATTTGATTTTCTTAATCAAAAAACAGTTCTTTTGCTATTGTTCTTAAGAGCGATTCTGGAGTTACTAATTCTTGATTCTAATTGTTGACTTGCACAGTTGATTTTTCTAAAAAAATTAACTCGCAAATTATTGAAAATGAAAAACTAATTGAGTTAAAAACATGTGTTCTCTTGAAAACTATCATGAAAATCTTTACACTGAGAAGTTCTGTATTTGCTTTTATCTTATCTAAATCTTACCAGCCAAAAGTCATACTTTAAAATGCTCCTCGTATAAATCTTCAGATACTGATGGTGATCCGGATTGCTTAAGCTCTCCTTATTCGTATTATTTTGATTCTCAACGATAAACTCTCTCTCTCTCTTGTATAGAGATCAATTTTGATCTTCTTTGACATGTTTATTCCAACATTGAGAACAGACTTCACGCATGCTGTTTCGTAGAAGCATTGTTCGTTTTTGAATGTTTTTATTTATAAATTCGAAAATTAGTTAGCTCAAAAACTGGAGGTCTTCGATACTTTGAGAGATTTATGACCAAGCTTTTATGTGAACGTTTGGTTGTACAACACATGTCAGCTTCTCAAAGCTTTTTAAAGCAAAGCTGGGTTTAAAAAATATAGTTGATACCTGACTGAAATTACAATTATGTCGTATCAATCCACCCAAAAGCTTTGGTTTTTCGTTGTTCTTGCAGGCGCGGGCTTTTTATTCACGATTACTTCACCCAACTTTCCATACTACTCGTATGCGATAATAGATGACAGGTCAGAAAAAATGGACCAAATACTTTCCAATAGCTCTCGAGAATTGCTGTCTTTGAAAAGAAGTTCGGACAATTTAGAGCATGTCGAGCAGTGTTTGAAGGAACACTGGGAACCTGACAAGATGACTCATCCTCAAGCACCTATTCGGTTTTTGCCTTCGTATGATCGAATTTTGATCAATCCAATCAAACATTTTTCGTTTTGCAAACCTGAGATTAAAAATCTACGACTCGTTTTCGTTCTAAGTAGATGCAACAGTTCGGATTTACGAACAATGGCGAGAAAAACATACGCAAACTTCGGAAATTACAAACCTGGAAGCTTGACGGGGAATTGGTCTTTATTCTTTATTGTCGGATTTCCGACAACCACCGAACAGCTCTCATTGGTTGACAAAGAAAGCCGATCGCATGGTGATGTAGTCGTAGCCAATGTTAGCGAGCAATACGACAAACTAACTCTAAAAACTCTCGTCGCCATAAAAATAGCTTATTGTTACTGTCCTCAAGCCGAATATTTAATTAAAACCGATGACGATATTTACCTTTTGCCTTTCAAAATTGACTCAGCAATCAGCAAAGTTCAAAAAAGGGCCAACTTTTTGGGTAAACTGGCACAGGTGAATTCTACTCAGCGACGAGATAATGGACCGAATGTTCCGATCTTCTCTGGTGCACGTTGTGACACTGGAGCTTTTATCCAGAGAAAAGGACCACAGGGTGTGAGCGAAAAAATTTACCCCCTCAAAACAGTTCCATTTTACTGCTGGGGGGCGTTGTATTTATTTTCAATGTCGGCTGTTCGAAATTTGACAAGAGAATGTCCGCGTCATTGTACTGGTCAATTTAAAATGTCAAACTATACTGCAAAAAGTGTGCAATTTTGTCATAGCAAAACGGAAGACGTGTTTATGGGTTCATGTGTCACGATGACGCAACACAATTACGTAACTGGTCTCGGTTTTGATCCGAACTTATTTAGGTATGTTCATCGACTGGATCAACTTGAAACAGACAATGCTTCAAAACATATTGCAGTGCACTCGCTCAAACATGCTCGTGATTGGGAAAAAACGCATGAGTATTATGTCGCCAAAAAGATCATCTATTAGACTGTTCTGAAATTGCGATCGGATGATGGAAGATTCGAGTAACGATGCCCATGTAAAAGTCGCCATAGTTTGAACCAAGAGCGGATTTGGGGGGGGGGGGGGGGGTTGGTTGAGGTGGGTATGATTTAGAGGGTGGAAAGAACAGGGGGGCGGACGCACCTCCATTCAAAGGATTCGACCCCCTTTTTGGCTCACAGACTCTGAAATTGTTAAAAAGGGCGCTTTTTGCGCCAATTTATACGTATTTTGAGGTTGGAGAGCGTGTCGAAAAACACGCAACTTTCAGGTCAATTTTTTTAGTGGCCTAAACGTCATTTTTAGACTTTTTCAAACATTTGCAGAAAATTTTATTCAAAATAGGGTCTTTATAGTCATTTGGGAGAGCTCAGCCAAACAATTGGTCGATCTTAAAAAATGGTCAAAATTTTTGATTTTTTTTTGAAAACCCGCTCACCCTTTTGGCAAAAATCTTATATCCGCCCCTGAATGGAATTCTATGGACTGTTATTAAACATACTTGGTTTTAATGCAGGGGTTTTACCGGGTGTATGGGATGCGTGATTTTGTCTAAAAAAATGTAGGCACAACAAGCCGTGTTCGGTTGTTCTGGTTTCACAGAAATGATATGAACTCGTTAACAAAAATAAAGGCCTTGAAGAGCGACAATTTCCTTCTATGATAGAAAACTCAGTCTAAATTACAAAACATATCTACATGATAAAGAACTTGGCTTATGAAAATTAATAAAAAGTACTCATTCAAATGATTGCACAGCAAATTTATAAAACGATGATGAACAAGTTGAAAATGATAATTATTGTTAAAATACAACTTTGCACAGAGATTTCTGATATTTAATTTGAATTTTAATTGCAGAATTTGAAAAAAAAATAATTAAATCCGGGATCTTGAGCTATAGATGTCCATGCATACGTTTTTTTTGGGCAGACTTTTTTTCGAGGTTTAATAGAGTTTTTTTATATTGTACGTGTTATCAGACCTTAGGATCAATAGATTAAAAAGTTTAAATTTGGGCAGTCTTTGAAAACCGATCTTTTAAAGTAGATGCAAAAATTGGACTTTTTAGGATGTGAGTGGGGCAGAACAGTAGAAGCAAGCGAATTAAAATATCCCTGTCGTTGCTCTCATGGACTGACATTTGTTTCTAAGAACTGGTCTTTTTTTCATTTAGTTTTTTGCACAGCTGATGTTCCTGTGACTTTCCTATGACTGAAACTAGGAAAATCCTCTCGCGCCGAAGTCTTAAGGAAAAAAATTGATTCTAATGAAAAGGTCAAAATGAGCCCAAACCGTGCACTGGATAGGCGCACAACTGGGTGTTTGTGTGTCTCTGTTTGTAAGTCTTTAGGGGTAAAAAAAATTTGTCGGAGAGATCAAAGAGAATGAAAGAAAAAAAAGAACAAAGAGAGCGTCCCTGTTGCGGAAATAGCTTACAACTCACAAAATACCCAGTTTGGCTCCCTAATGGTTGTCTAAATATCGTCAATAAAATTCTTTAAAATTGCAAATATATACCATGAAACCGATTATGATAAATTGTTTCCATATCAGAGATGATTCAAAGGACAACTGTCACCTTACATAATTCTGATATAACAGTATAGGCGTAGTCATGAGAGGCTTTTTTAATTGAAGTCTCCTATTCAACTGAAAGTAAATACTCCTTGCCATTCCCTGAAAAGGAGAAAGAAAAAACATTTTAACCAATCCCAGAAAACAAGAGTTTGGATCAAATCGTACACTAACGAGCAGGGATATGTACGACATGGCATGTATACGAGGATATTCGGTTTGTTGATAGTTGCAAATTCATGAACGGCTCTCCAGATAAGCTGGACAGAGTCTGCCCTTCGACAAGCACTATGCTACCCGGCCCGAAGAATACGTAGCGTTGATGCGTCAGACGATATACTTCCTCTGCTCGTATGTGGACAGTCATGCAAGTTACGACGAAGATGGTCTACCGCCCCAGGGTAAAAACTTGGACAAAAAGTGCTGTATGTGTTAACAAAAAACCATCAACATGCATGGTTAGTCTATGAACGTTTTGGAAGCCAAACAATGGGCAATTACAATGACTTGTGATTAACGACTGACACTTTGATACTGGCATGCCGGATACTGGAGTTTAGAAGAGTTTGTTTCGAAACTTACAAAGGGATTGCATGCAATATTTAAGTGTGAGCAATCATCCGGAGATAATTTTTTTGCGAATTTGCGAAGCTGATGTGCAATTGCACACTAACAGGGAACACATGGATATGGTGGAAAATCTGATAAGACGCGTGGTCGCTAGTGGTTTCGATACACGACTTGCAGCTGCCAATAAAAAATTTATTGAAAAAACCTGACTCGAGTTGGCCCTGCACCTTCCCCTTCATGATCAACGAGAACACATTGGATGGCGGATTCATGAACAATTTGCTCATAAACTGAATTCGTTCGAACTCATTGACACCAACATGCTAGACGAGATGATGAATACGAGCGCTGAATCTGAGTTTAGTTTTTATTGGACACTGACTTGACCTACACCGATAATCTCCGCGATGCATTTTTGGACTACCCATTAGCATCAACAAAAGCAGTAGTGTCAAAAGTTCAAAGAGATTCAATGAAAATTGAACATATTTTATAGTTTGGGCTGCACGGTGAATTACATTATTTTTCAACTGTAGATCAATTCGGGCATGACAATTGAAATTTATCGAGTGCTGCAGGAAATTTTTATTGCGCCATGTGTACAATTGAACACTGAGCCGAGCAAAAATGCGAGAGCAGTAATTTTGACCAATTTTTTTTTTAAATAACTCAATAGCAGCGCTTTTGCAAAAATCTGTGCATCCAAAAGAAATCGACTAATTGTACATTTTCTTCAGACCTAAAACGAAAAAACTTTGCAGACTCTAGCAACGAACAAACTTTTTAGCAGCATAAAAAAAATTGACACTAAAGTGGTACCATTTACCTCGAAGCAGGCCAACATTAAGTGGGATATTTCCACAAAAGAAAAGTGTAGGGGTAGCGATCCCTGATTTGATAAATTTTTACATTTCCACTGCCATTACAAAATTTTGAAGAAGACTTTGAGTGTTTTTTCTTATACTCTGACATGGATTCATCTCCGAATAAAATCCAGAGCAGCGATTTTTTCATTGATTTTGCCAAAAATGCCGACATGGGAAAAAAATTTGATTTTGCCAATTTTCTATCCACAAATCCCCTCTAAAACATCGAACACAAACACGTGACGCTGAGATTTAAATTTATTTTGCCGGTAAATTGCAGGAATTTCTGGGACTGAAACTCAATCGTAAAAGCATAGTTGTATTGGCTCTTCCTATCCTAACAGCGGCTAAATTAGCTTTTGCAATTTTATAATAATAAATTTACAGAGGTTACAAATCATTTTTCTACCATTCAAATTACTAATCGTGACAGAATTGACAATTGAAACCTTTTTTTACAAGAAGAGAATTTTTTTTGGAAAAACAAACCATTGTTTAAAAACTATTTGTGTTAAATCGACACTTTTTCAATGAGGCTCAAAACAATCAGCTACAGGGGAGACGAAAGTATTTCAGCAAAAAATTAACATCAAAATTATAATGGCGTACTCGCTTGCACTGCAGTTTCTCGCTCAATGAATATTCGAATAAGATTCAGAGAAACAAACTTGGAAACATTTGTAACAATTAAAAACAATTGCTTCTGAAAATAAGCGTTATAAACATACAGATAAAGGATATACGACAGCGTTTGGGTACAAAAGACATGTTCTTTCTAGAAATTGGGCCCAACTTGGACTTGGGGGAGTGGGACATTGAAGTGTCGCAGCCAACATGTAATTACTTGGGGCCGGAATTGCAGCAATTACTTGGGGCCGGAATTGAGGCGCAGGGTGGATATAATGTCGATTTATATGGAAACGGGAATAGTATTCCTTGAAGCGGGATTAGTAGACTTGGACCGGCTGAGTGAACGAGCCGAATCTGAAAAGTATAAGAAATTGATCGCCCATACCTTGATACACAAGTTCGTGAAGTCTTTGAAAGTGAAAGTGCGCCTGAAGAACCAAGACCCCTGAACAACGGCGGCGGCGTGCTATAACTTTGCATGATTCTGATTAATTGCGTAAAATGTATGCTTCACTGCTTATTTAAATTGTTAAATATGGCAATCAATTTTTTTCAGTCTTGTTCAAAAGCATAATCAAAAACAATCATAGCTTACAGGTTTTTAAAAACCAAACAAAACTTAGAAAAAGAAAGGCCTTTGATTTAATATAACGAGATTGGGAAGTAATCCTCAAAATACCGCGGTGAATTTTATACAATAATCCTAAATAAAGTTTCAATAATCCTAAATTCGCATAATAACACTCTTTAACTCCCTATAAAACATCACTGGCCGCAAATTTAGGAGCTTTAAACTTTTAGGGGCTTAAAAGTCTGTGTTGTAAGGCCACAAAAGTTTTTTTGTTTAGAAGGGTGTAATTTCCTAGCCGCTTTTACATACTACTTTTGATTATGATGTTTATCAATGTAACTTTTGTCTCAATCAATCTTATGGTTACACAGACCATAAGCGTTACAAGATGGGAAAAGGAACGGAAAAAAAGACAAAAGTCGAAAGAAACTTGCGAAAAAACAGTTGAACAACTTACTTGAAAACTAACTTAACAATGTAAAAACAAGCACACCTACAAAATTGTCTTGCATCGATTTTTGTTCATTAATTGGCATTAAAAGCACTGGAAATCATTTACCGAATGACATGAAAAGCGATGAGTTTTGGGTCGACCCGTTGACACGAAAACAAAACTGTCGTCCCAAAAGTTTTGATCGTTTTACTATACATCCGCACAAAAAACACTGGGAATCATTTACTGAGCGGCGACAAAGGGCAATAGTTACCCTCTATAAGTTGCCAAGTTGACTCGGTTGATGTAATATAAATTTAAACTGTTTGTTTGTGGGTTTCAGAAGTGAAAATTGCCATCCTACAAAATTGATTATTCTGTGAGCACAGTTATGTACTTGGAAAAAACCTTGTACCCGATTTCAACACCCCTGCTATTTGAAAAGGTAATTATGATTACTTGCTCCTCCGTCTTTCTTTCATGCTGTTAAACATACTTTTATGCCGTTGAAAAAACTTCAGACGTGTTTTTCTATTTTATAAATTTGACTCAAGATCGGGAAAATAATTTTTTTTAATTCTGCTCTTTTTTTAAAAGTTGTCACTTGCGGTAGGAGTAATCTTGGTCGGATTTTTTTCAGCATGTTCAAGCTTAGGTGGCCTATCCAAGTAGCCCAAAATTCGAACACGGTAGTAAACAGAACTGAGTTGGGACTTATCTCTAACTCATAGAGTAAGTTCAGATAGGGTACACCATCTGCTCGTCACGCTATCTTATTTTCGGCCGGATAGATTCGTGCAACTCCTTAGTCTATCTTATTTTCGGCCGGATAGATTCGTGCAACTTCTTAGTCTATCTTAATATTACTCTTATATCTCTTATTCTCAATAGATCTAGAGTATACTGGTTTTGTTACGAGTCGGTCTCTTGGAAAAGGCAACTAAGTTGTAAGTTAAATTCAATATACTCTGGTGCTGAAGATACAAGTAATTTTAGCACTTACAAATAAGTGGGTTGTTAGTTAGATGGGGTGTGATTGGTTAGTCTTAAATATTTTATAGGGATAAAATATCTAATTTATAACCAATAATAATATATAGTTTGGATCAGGTTCCACCCATCCGGGGTTTACAGAGTTTTTGTTCTTTCGACTTCTTTCTGTAATGGAGGATGGATGATGATCGTTTGTATTTTGCGAGCACCATTTCTATTCCGTCCTTGGAGGTATGAACTCCAGGAAGCTGGAATCATTGAGGTTCTTTTGTCATTCAACGATGACTGAGACCGTCAACAAAATCAATCTGATTTCCAAATGGTTTATTATGATCGTCGTTTCTTGATCGGTGTGGAGAACTGTGTTTCGATCTGGATTGGGAATGGCGTGAAGCTCGAGTTTGGAGGGAATATCCTGTAACTCGGGCCTGTACGTAAACTTGAACATCGAGGTGGTCATTGGTCTGTTTCAATGAAGTCCTTTGCTTCGGAGTCAAGTCGTACTTCAAATCCTTTGAGTTGTGGTTGTGAGCGGCATATCGGTTGTGTTCAGCCATTCCGTGGGTTATGTGAGATGAGCTCGTCTTAGCTGCTTGATGCTCATCTTCGTGATTGTGTATGGTCTATTTCACTGCAATATCTAATTTACATAAATAAATGTTTAGTTAGTTCTTCTTTTTAGTTATGATTTTTTAATAGTTTTTTTAACGCAAAAACTTTTTCTTAGTTCAGTTATTTTAAAAGAGTTACTCACACTTGAGGACCTCTTATCAAAAATAAGGAGTGTGCCAGAAAGCGCGTGTTCTAGCACAATTGGTTAGGCCGGCTATTAAGCATGCTCAGGACGTCGTCCTCTTCTGGTGGACTAGGCCAGGAGTGAGGGTATGATTTCATGCTGGTTTTTTGTGGGGTCCTGTTTTGAGTTAACCTGTTATGTCGTGTTTGTTACTGGTTTTTTCCTTTTGTTGTTTTGGTTGTGTCATTTCCTCAAAAAAAAAATTGTTTGGTTTGGGTTTGTCTTTCGACTTTTTGGTGTTTTATACTTTCTTTTTTAGACTTATCAATAGTCTTCAAAAGAAAAAATTATCCAGTTCTTAAGCTGGTTTAATCCGGTTTGGGTAATGTGGGTTTTCTTTTCTTAGTCATGCTGTTCGTTTGTGGTTTATAGTGTTTAGTAGGTTGAGTTGGTTAGTTAGGGATTATTATATAATTCCTTTCCAACCGGGTTAAAAGAAAGTTTGAAATTTGTTATTACTAGTTTTAGTTGTTATTAGTGAAAGTTAAAACTTGAAATCATTATTTTAAACAATTCATCGTGGGCAACCTGTGTGAGTGTGGATAGAATTTGTGTGCGAGTGAAATAATTCTTGAAAAGGTTAGTACTGCTGGCATTTGTATAGATTTACTGCTGAAAATTTCAAATTTACTGCTTTGTGGGGATTGAAATTATTAAGTTATTTTCAGTGTATTTAGACTTACTTCATTGGGGAAAAGAATTTATAGATTAATTTACCACTGTGGAGAACAAATTTAACTGCATCATTCATTGCGGTTTGTTAATAAGAGTTTATAATTTATAGAATAATTTGCAATTTTTTATTTTAGTTCTTGTTTTTTTTTAGATGATGGTGACCTAAAGACTAAAGGAAAACATTTAAAAAGAAATGGTTATTTTGTCTTGAATTTTTTAGTGTTTAATTATAATAATAATGTTGAATTATAATAACTTAGTCATCGGGGAAGAAGCCATGAGGGAAGATATCGTGTATTGAATCTGATGTGGTTAGTAATTTTGCTAATATGCGAATGATGTGTTTAACTTCAAGCAGTGGTCAAAGCAATTCAAGTGCTTTGATGGTGTTTAGTTCTTCAATGACAATAGAAAACTCGTGATTGGTGTGCTAGATGAGGTTAAAAAAGCTTGTGATTGTGTTTAGTATTGTGAATGAATTCTAATATTGGGATTTTTTTAGGTTGGATATATTCATGCAGGACAATGAGGGGTCAGGATTCTTCTACCTTAAAGGTTTTAATGAGTGGAAAAAATACATACATTTGGGTTATTGGGTAGTAATTTCTGAGGATGCCTTGGAAGTTAGTGTTTTTTATGCAGTAGGTGAAATTTAGAAAAAATGGTGATGTGTACTTAGAATTAATAAACTGAAATCGATGGTGGGATTGTCGTGATAGTGTGTGCAAATTAAAGTGATTTTGAATGAATCTATAATAAGTGTAAGTATGCGTCTGTTTAGTTCTCAACATGATGTCGTGTGAACAGTGCAGATCTCGTTCTTTTGGAGTGAGGAAGTGAAAGGTTAGTGAAAAAGTTTCAAATTTATCGTAAAATGATTTGTAAGCTTGGATGTCGATTAGTGCTTCGGAAATAATGTGGTCGTGTTTTTCATCCATTGAGCCCAATGTAAAGATGTAGGGTTTCTGTATAAAATTTTTTTTCGGTTAGTTACGGGTTAGCGAACTTATTTTTGTCGAGGAATTGATCTTGGCTAGGTCTGATGATATTGTGGTCATATTATTCGTTAGAGTACTCATTTGCTCGGGGTGCTGTAAAAATTTTTAATAGTTTTTTATAACCTACATGCGTGAATTGTCTAGGTGTTAGTGCTGTAGTTAGTCTAAAAATGTCATTTTGCTTTGTTCTACTTCGTGAGGTGTGTTAATTAGTGGTATACAAAGTGGGTTTAAGAAATGGTGAAATGATGTCTAGTGAAGTGTGGGGATTGGTAAATTCTCATCGACACAGTGGGGTTGTTCAGTGTGAGGGTTGGAGTATATTGAGGAAAGAGGGTTAAGGAAAATTGGAGGAATTCGGGAGTGTTAGTGTGATCAGGGTGATTTACATAATCGCGGGCTGTTCCGGGTTTTGAGGGGAACGGGTGATTAGGGAATTTTCTTTTAAATGTTCTATGATGATTGGATTGATGTTGAGGATTGGGCTAAAGAACGGGTATAATCTGAAGAGGGTGTAGGAGTTGGTGGGTTTGATGATGTTATGGTTGACGATAATTGGTGAATGGTTAGGGTGTGAGGGTGTTGTATTTGTTGTTGGAATGTTATTAGGTTATTTAGTTCAGATGAAATTTGCGTGGTTTCTGGAGAATTGTTGTTGGATCGTTCATTTGTAAAGGGGGAGTATGTTGGGGTTATTTGGGAAAGAAGAGAGATGGTAGAGGGGGAATAATTTTGGGATTGGGAGTGAATGGGTCGAAAGGGGGGTTGAGAAAATGTTGATGGGCTGGGTTCGGAGTTTGCGAATTCGTCTGGGGTTTCTATGTCGAATTTTTTAAATTGGGAAAATGTGTTAAAAATTGTGATATCTGAGTTAGCGTCAGAATCAGTGTCGGATGATGTGTTAATATGTGGTGGTTCAGGTGGCGGGAAAGCAAAATGAGGGATAATGGGAATTGGGTTTTGGAGATTGGCAGGATGGGAAACTGAACGGTGAAGGGATCCAATTTGTCGGCTCATCGTGGGCTGAAAAAGTGATTGTGCTGAGATTGAAAATTTGTTGTATGTTGTTTTTCGATTAGTTGTTCATATTTATCGTCATTTTGAGATTGTCGTGTTACAATGTGTTACATTACTAGTGATAATGGATGGTTGCGATTTAAACTTGGTAGTTAAGGTATTGTGGGTAATTTGTTTGTGTTGTGTTTTGTTCCGTCATATGTGTATGGAGTAGTTGATAATTTTGTATTTTATTCTTTTATTTGTGCATCTAAAACTATTTTATTTATAGATGAGCAAAATATTCCAAACAATTCTGCAAAAAGTATGCGTGTTACGCTTGCTTGTCTATTCACTTGTGTGTGGATTGCGCATGTGTTGTAAAGTCCTTTTTAAAAAGAGAAAATGAATCCAATAAAATTAAACATTGCGTATATTACAGTTAATCTTTCTAAGATGTAATATGGCCACCCTAGAAACGATAAAAGTTCGTTTTCGAAATTTACGAAACTAAAAGATTTGATTGGTGATGTATCTTGCGGTAGATGTTCTTGGCCGTTTAGATAAATATAACTTTTAATGTTTTAATGTCTTCAAAGTATCCGCTGTAATTTTGTGCGTAAATATCTGAAAATCATGCTGATTCTGCAACTTTACGTAAGTTTTGATCTATTGATGGTCGTTGTATAAGGTCCATTTTTGTAATTATTTCTTGAAATTGTTGTTTACGTATGTGGTTGTGTATATCGGATTTGGAATAGCTGCCGATCGATTGTAAATCGATATTCGGGTTTCGGGCAATAGCTTTAATACTTTCAAGTGAAAACTTTTTTAGTGGTGGCATTAGTGTTGGATATGGTGTGAGTAGGTAGTATTTATCCTCGTCGGGATCTAGTTGTACAACATTGTGGCTGTTTTTTGATCCACTTGGGACTGCTGTATCCCAAAACTAAGTTCTTCTGGAAAGCGTATCAACAAAATATATTTTATTTTTGTAGAATATTGGGATTCTTTTGTAACATCGTTTATCTTCAAAAACATAAAAAAGTGATACTTTTTGGTGCAAGTGTAATACCATAAGATCTTTCCTTCATAATCAATGAAAGTTGATCTATTTCCGGATAATAAATATCCTGCATATGGTGTTTTTAGAGCTGCTAGTGCTAGTGACTGTAGAATTTGTAGTCTTTCAAGTCCACATAGTTGATGTAGTGTTTCTAATTCTGAAAGTGACATTTCTTGAAAAATTCTGCTTATTGTGTAGTCTAATTTCATGTCTAAATGTATATCATAAGGAATTGCGCCAAAATGTGCGCTGTTCATAAGTGATAGTTCTTGTAATCGTGTACTTTCTGTGTCTTATGGTTTTAATTTTCCACCGATTCGTCCTGCGTTTTTCTGAAATTTTACTAAAACGTAGGAATTTTCATCAGTGATTGAGTGAGATGTGGCCATAAGGTGTACAATTAATTTTCCTGTATTTATGTCAAAACCATTTTCGCATACGACAAGGATTTCTGAATACTGTGTTTTGTAAATTGGCTTGTTGTTTTTACATGCAAATTCTGTTTCTTGGTGTATTTGAAATCGTGTTAATTTATTTTCTATATTGTGGATATTACTAAATTGATGATTTCTGACTCTGATCTGGTCAGGGTTTATATCTTCATATGGAATTGATTCAATAAAATATTTTGGTGAAATTTAATCATTCTAGCGTGTATCTTTGCTACTTGAAAAACTGTACAGGCTTCTTCGGGAAACCATACAATGGTTGCTTGTGTGAGTGTTGTAGGATCGCAATATCCTTGGTAGTTTTTGCAAGGGAGTCTAATTCCTTGGTAAAGATTTGTACGTCTTTTAAGTCGCGTGTAAATTGTACTTTTTCAAGTTGTTTTTTTTTCCAATCAAAAACATTATCTCTTGGTATCCTTCACTTTTTGTGTCTGCTTTGCAAATTGAGGGGTTATTTATTCCAATGTGTGGTATCCAATTTTCATCATGAAGATTGTATGTCAAGCTTCCGTGTGCTCCATGGAAGGGGAATTTGGTGTCTAGTCTTATGTGATCTTGGTGTTTTTCAAGTTCGGCTTGATGTGCTACGTCTGGGAAAACTTGAAAAGTTACAAGTTTTCTGTTTGTGCCTATGTTTGGTGTTAGGTTTAGTCGCTTTAGTTTGTTTTTACAGTCTTGAGGGCTGAGTTGTAATAATCTTTCGATATAACTTTTGGTAGAAAAATTCGCGGTCCAATCTATTTTTATTTCCTTTTTAAACTTGTGAATAGTGTGCTTTCTTTTCGGAAAAAGTTGCTGTAAATGTATAACCTGTCAGTGTTGTTGCTCGGGCTTTCGAGCTTAGTGTTTTATCGAATGAAACGTCAATTGAGTTGTTTATTAACTTTGGTTCACCGTGAGGTTCTTTGTTAGTTACCCAATTTGCAGGACGTTCTGTGGTTGTTGGGTTATTAAAAGGGTTTTCTCTAATTTGTTCTGATGTGGGGGTTGAACCTAAGGAATCTGATGGAATGTTTGTAGTGCTTTGTTGTGAAGCAGTTGGAGGTGTATCTGGTAGTGTGATACTTGAAAGGTCTAAGGGATTTGATGTTGGTGATTGAGGTATGTTAAATTGAACTCTGGGAGTTTGAAAAATTCAATTTCGTCTTGCATGTATAATTTGTCTATTTATTTCGAGTGTGTTCTAGTTTTGACTGATGTGTCTTACTCTGTTAAGATGTTGTTGTAGATGTGAGTGGATGTTATAGATTGGTTTGTACTGCGGTTCGCTTAAAGGTGCTTGGTGAACAACTGGTTGTAATGGTTCAGATAATCGTGCGTGTCTTTCTTCAAAAGTATAGGGATTGTCTTGGAAAGAAATGCAAGTAGCTGATCGGGGGTTTTTGGTGCTTGTGGGTGCTGTTGGTTTTTCTTGGGATGTATTCGGTGGGGACTGGTGTGTGGGTTGTTGATTAGCATTTTTGAAAAATTTCTAAGAGTGGAATTTTTTATGATGAAAATTTTTGCTTGTTCCAATATTCTTCAATGAAAAGAAACAAGAAAATGGTAGCTAATGTGAATGTGATCATTGCCTTTTTTAGACACTGACATATTGTCAAATTGAGTGATGTTAAAAAAGTACGAAAAATAACGAATAGTAGAAAAACATCGGTTCTACTAAGTAGATTGCGAAACATTTAATTAGTTATTAAATTATCGTACCTGAGGATGTTCGGTGAACTAAATGTTTTGTTGGTCTATTTTTGAATTCATTTGTCAATCAGTGTGTTGATTCGATTTTTTTTCTGAATTGTTTTGAAAATTTTTTAAACCTGTGAAAGAATATAATTGTGTTATTTCACGGAGTGCGTATTCTTTTGGGTAAAAGGGTAATAGGTTGTTTCGATGTTGAATAATTTCTTTTTTATTTTTGTCAGTTAATTTGTATGTGACATCAGTAGGTTTGTCAATTATTTGATATGGTCCTTTTCGGAGTGGTTGTAGTTTTTCAAAAATTCCTTTCTACGTCGTAAAGTTGGGATTTAAAACAAGTGTTACGATGTTTAAATCTGTTGCTGGTTTATAGCGTGAATTGATTGGTTATTTATGTTTTGCCTTTGTAGCAATTTTTCTGTTATTTTTTGATAAATTTTGTTGTGTTTTTTATATCTTATTAAAATCCATTCGGTATGTGTAGAGGAAGTTAATTTTAAATTTGTGGGTGATGAAAGTGATCTTCATCATGGGTGTGTGTTGGTAAATTATAACAAATTGAATCTTTGTTTGGTTGACAATAACCTTGTGCATTTTTATGGGCGTTTGCTGTAAGCATTATTGGTTTACGTGGTTTTTGGTGAAATACCATTTCTTATGTTGACATTCCTAGTGTTGTTGTAGTTCGTGAATTATATGATAAGGGAAATAATTTTACATCTGTTGACCATTCAGTATATCGTGTATCATTTCCATTAATGATATATCTGAGGTATTCTTGAAATGAACGGTTCATACCTTCGCTTAATCCATTTGACCGAGGTGCATGAGATGTACGTGGTTTGGGTTTAATTTTATATAAGTGGCATAATGTAATAATTTTGTTATTAATGAATTCAGTGCCATTGTCTGTGGCTAGTATTTCGGGTAATCCGAATTTAGCTATCCAGTGTTCGTAGAGTGTTGCCACTTAGTTGGGAAAAGAATACGCGCTCCGTGAAATAACACAATTATATTCTTTCAAAGGTTTAAAAAATTTTCAAAACAATGAGATGATTGTTCTTGATATCGTGAATCGAGATTTGTAGGAAAACTTAGGGGAAAAGTTCATGGTGATATCTGACTTAAAGAAAGTGTTCAAGGAAGGAAAAGTGTTTAGGATAATGTTGATAATGTTGTATCGAATGAAATGTCAACTGGGTTGTTTACTAAAATAGGTTCACCGTGAGGGTATTTGTTAGTTACCCAATATGGAGGACGTTCTGTGGTTGTAGGGTTAATAAAAGGGTTTTCTCTAATTTGTTCTGATGTGGGGGTTGAACCTAAGTAATCTGATGGAATGTTTGAAGTGCTTTGTTGTGAAGCAGTTGGAGGTGTTTCTGGTAGTGTGCTACTCGAAAGGTCTAAGGGATTTGATGTTGGTGATTGAGGTATATTAAATTGAACTTTGGGAGTTTGAAAATTTCAATTTCGTCTGGCATGTATAATTTGTCTATTTATTTCGAGTGTGTTTTGGTTTTGACTGATATGTGTCTTACTCTGCTACGATGTTGTTGTAGATGTGGGTGGATGATATATGTTGGTTCGTATTGCGGTTCGCTTGAAGGTGCTTGGCGAACAACTGGTTGTAATGGTTCAGATAATCGTGCGTGTCTTTCTTCAAAATTATAGGGATCGTCTTGGAAAGAAATGCAAGTAGATGATCGGGGTTTTTGTTACTTGTGGGTGTTATTGGTTTTTGTTGGGATGTATTCGGTGGGGACTGGTGTGTGGGTTGTTGATTAGCATTTTTGAAAAATTTCTAAGAGTGGAATTTTTTATGATGAAAATTTTTGCTTGTTCCAATATTCTTCAATGAAAAGAAACAAGAAAATGGTAGCTAATGTGAATGTGATCATTGCCTTTTTTAAACACTGACATATTGTCATTATGAGTGATGTTAAAATGTAAGAAAAATTACGAATAGTAGAAAAACATCGGTTCTACTAAATAGATTGCGAAACATTTATATAGTTATTAAATTATCGTACTTGAGGAGGTTATCAAGATTTGTGGAAAGGGATATATATACTTCAAAGAGTGAAAAGAAAATTTAAAAAAAAGTTGCAAAAAAAGTGTTACAGGTTGCTCAAGAATTGTGGAAAGGGATATATATATATATATATATATATATATATATATATATATATATATATATATATATACTTCAAAGAGTGAACAGAAAATTAAAAAAAGGTTGCACAAGATTAAGAGAAGATTGATTAAAGTTTTTATGATATCTGTTAAAAGTATTATAAAAAATTTGAAGATGTATGAAAATTTTATGAAAAAGTTTGAAAAGGTTTGTTTAAATTTGGTGAGTGTTGTTGGAAGAAGCATTTAAGAAACGATTTGTTTAGTCATATTTTTTGGGCTAAATTTTAGTGTGGTCGGATTATTTATTGGTTTTTTGACAAGTGGGTTGGTTTTCGTCAAATGTTGTTGAGGGGTTATTTTGAGATGTCGGAGAGATCTTTTTATTTTGTTTTTATTTATGGAATAATTGGGGGTGTCCAAGAAATTTTTGTACTTTAGGCTAAATGATCATGTTCTTTTTGTTCTTTAGGCTAATTTAAAATTTTTACTTGGAGGGTTTTGGAGTGCTTAGTTGGGAAAATATTGTTGATCTTTGTACTACTTGATAGGGGAGGGTTGTAAAAGTGAGATTGTATTTATTTTAGTTGTCTTTTTGTAGCGGTTTGCTTATTTTTGACCTGGAGATCTTGAAGTTACAGTTATAGTTATGCTTAGAGATGAATAAGTGTCTGCAATAAAGTCGTGTCGCTGTAAATAAAGTGGTGATTTGGGATGATTTCAATTGGCTAATTTTGAACTAGATCTACTTGAGTGTTTTTCAGCATGTTTTTTTGAAAATGTGTATTATCAAAATAGTTAAGAAGAAGATAATGAAAAATAAAAAAGAAAGTTGTTTTTTAATTTCATTTTTCTTCAATTTTTTAGATTGTGGAATAGAAGTTTTATAGTTTTTCCGTGGTTTACTTCTAATTCATGATGATTTTCTATGCTCAGATTTTTCTTTTTGATCCTGTGGTAGGATTTTTTCTGTCATTTTTCTTTTTTTTTCTTTCTTTTTGAGATGTTTGTGTTTTTTGTTTAGGGGAAGGGGATGTTCGGTGAACTAATTGTTTTGTTGGTCTATTTCTGAATTCATTTGTCAATCAGTGTGTTGATTCGATTTTTTTTCTGAATTGTTTTGAAAAGTTTTTAAACCTGTGAAAGAATACAATTGTGTTATTTCACGGAGTGCGTATTCTTTTGGGTAAAAGGGTAATAGGTTGTTTCGATGTTGAATAAATTCTTTTTTTATTTTTGTCAGTTAATTTGTATGTGACATCAGTAGGTTTGTCAATTATTTGATATGGTCCTTTTCGGAGTGGTTGTAGTTTTTTAGAAATTCCTTTCTTCGTCGTAAAGTTGGGATTTGAAACAAATGTTACAATTTTTAAATCTGTTGCTGGTTTATAGCGTGAATTGATTGGTTATTTACGTTTTGCCTTTGTTGCAACTTTTTTGTTATTTTTTGATTAATTTCGTTGTGTTTTTTATATCTTTTTAAAATCCATTCGGTATGTGTAGAGGAAGTTAATTTTAAATTTGTGGGTGATGAAAGTGATCTTCATCATGGGTGTGTGTTGGTAAATTATAACAAATTGAATCTTTGTTTGGTTGACAATAACCTTGTGCATTTTTATGGGCGTTTGCTGTAAACATTATTGTCTTACGTGGTTTTTGGTTAAATACCATTTCTTATGTTGACATTCCTAGTGTTGTTGTAGTTCGTGAATTATATGATAACGGAAATAATTTTACATCTGTTGACCATTCAGTATATCGTGTATCATTTCCATTAATGATATATCTGAGGTATTCTTGAAATGAACGGTTCATACCTTCGCTTAATCCATTTGACCGAGGTGCATGAGATGTACGTGGTTTGGGTTTAATGTTATATAAGTGGCATAATGTAATAATTTCGTTGTTAATGATTTCAGTGCCATTGTCTGTGACTAGTATTTCGGGTAATCCAAATTCAGCTATCCATTGTTCCTAGAATCTTGTATATGCATAGTAAGCATTTCAATGGGGTACTGGATTAAGCTCTATATAGTGGTGAATTACCATTATATATGAGTTTCCTTCTGAGGATGGTGAAATTGGTCCTTTTGTGTCAAATGATATTCTTTGAGTAAAATATAGACTTTGTCCTTTAAAATCTTGTTTCTCTGCGATTTGTTTTTGATTTGGATAGGGTTTATTTAATTGACATATTTTACAATCATTGCATTATACTTTGATCCAAATTGGTGCATTGGGGAAAAAAAATTTTGGATAAAGTTAGTATATGATTTTTCTGATCCTGAATGTCCTTTAGTATGTAAGGCGTGTGAAGTGTTGAATGCTATTAACATCATACTTAAAGGGAAACATGGTACTTTAAAATCAGGTGTTTGATATTCTAAAATGACTGTGTTTTCATTTATAGTGGTATTATTGAATTTTCTGAAGTATCTAAGGAGTGTTTTGTTTCCTAAGATTGTGGTATCAGCTTTTGTTGTTTAAGTTTTGTATTTGTGCCATGATTTTAGCTGTCTGATGACAGGATCAAGGTTTTGATTTTTCTGTAATAAATCTAGTGTGATTTTTTCTGTTGTTGTTTGTGTGATTTTTTCTAGTGTGATTTTTTTAAATGTTTTCTACTTCGATTTTTGATAGGGGTATGGTGTCAAGTGGGTCATGTAGGTTAAAAACTTGATTTATCGTGTGTTTTGAATCGTTTGGTAACCGTCCTGATAAATTTTTTGGTTCTGTTATGTTTTCTTTTTCTATTAAAGGGAACGGGTCCTTTTTATGTGGTTATTGTATAATTTTTTTTGTTGAGTATTATTTTTGATCCAATGTGAATATGGAATCGCCTTGAATATAGATTTGCCTAATAAATCAACTTCATAATGGTTTTTTTGACAATCTAAATAGAGTGGAAAATGTTGTAAATTGTTTATTTGTGATTGTTCTATGTCAGTTTTTACTGCGTATCTATATTGTAATCGTGGTGAAGTTTCATTTTGTGGTATTTCAATTATTGTTTTTCTTGTTAGCAGTAAATAAAACTGTTGGATGTTTTGATCCAAGTATCAAAAATTCATATTCTGTTAGAGTGTGTATGATAGCTGTGAATTCTCTCATAAGAATAGAGAGTCGTAGTTCAGCTTGTGTAAATAGGCGAAAATTTGCTGATATAAGATTCATTTTATTTGTTCCATTGCGGCCTTGTAATAATGCTGCACCGATGCAAAAATTTGAAGCATCGCACATTGCATAAAATGGTTGGTTAGGATCTGGGATTGTGTTTGAAATTTTTTCGATGAGAAGTTTTTTTATTTTTTCAAACCGTGTTTGATGTTCTGTTGTCCATTCAAAATTGTTGATGTCTAAGAATGTTATAAAAGGGTCTTAAATATAATTGCATTTTATAGACGTATTTACTTAAGAAATTCAACATTCCAAGAAACTCTTGGACTTTCTTTTTGTTGGTAGGTGTTTGAAATTTTTAAATTGCATCAATTTGTGATTTTAGTGGAGTTATAGTGTCTTTTTCTATGATATGTCCAAGAAATTTTACGCGTGTTAAGAAAAAAATTTGATTTATCTGGGGCTGCTCCATGTTTTCGTTCTGTAAAATTTGATGATTTTTTTCTAGAACTATAAACTTTTCATTTTTTGTTTATAATTGCATTAAGACATCGTCTAAGTAGGTGATTGCATTTTTACTGAGTATGAGTGGTCAAAAATTTTTATTCATGAAAGCTGAGAAAACTGCTGGTCCTATAGATATGTCATAGAATAATCTTTTAAATTCGTATTGTTGATTTCCAATAACGAATTGTTTTAATCGTCGTGCTCGTTCATCTAATGGCATTTGGTTATATACACTATTCATGTCTTCGGTTGTGAAATCTGCGGTTGTGAAATGTTTACCGTTTTTTTTTTGTTTAAGTTACTTGGATTGGTTCTATGGGTCAATTACATTTGGATTCATTAATGAGTGAATTGAGATATCTAGCGTCTAGAACTATTTTTATTGATTCTCCTTTGGCAAGGATAATAACAGGGTTAATAAAGGTGTTTCCCCTGATTGTTCTACTTTATTCACTGGAGATGTAATTTCGTATTGTTCTAGAATGTCAAGTAATCTATTAACTTTGTCGGGTAAGTGATGGTACTTTGCTTGCTCTTTGTTTTTTGAAAATTGTCTCAGGTTTCAGAGGTAAATGTAGTGGTGAATTTATTTTTCCAACGTTAGATTTAGATGATGCATAAACTGTTGGATATCTTAACAGTAAATCGGCTAATTTTTCAAATTCAATTTGTGCTAATTGAGAGTGTTGAAAATTGAACATTGTCAAGAACTTTTGTTGTTGTACTGTATTGTGTGATATTTTGAATGTTGGTTTAAAATAAGGTGTTTTCGTGAAATAGTCTGTGTTCTTTTTTCATTGCTTATTATATTATTTATTGATAATCCTTCATCGAGAATTGTTGATTGACATACGTCTAGTAGTTGTAATATATTATTTACTCTGTACGCTACTTCTTTCGTGCGGGAAGTTGTTGCATTAGTTTCACAATATCCTAGTAGTCCTAAATTTAGGGTAATTTTGTATGGTGAATTGCTATATAAATGTAGAGAAATAATGTCGAGTTTGAGTTTTTCATGTATTTTATGGATGAAATTGTTACTCTAAAAAATTTGTGAATCGGTCTAAATTCAAAGTCAGACATATAGAGATGTTGTCTGTTTTGATTTTGGTCGTACTGGTGAATTTATTTAATCGGAAATTCGTAAATGTATCCTGAGAGTGGTTTAGGATGTTTTTTTTCTTTATTATAGATATTATAGATGGGGTAAAATTTTGAAAAGAATGGTGGTTTTTTGTTCATTCTTTGGAAGAATGTTAAAGCGGTGTTTTGCATTCTTGTATATTTATCTTTTATAATAATTTTACTGTCTAATATATTAATAGTTGGTATGTATTTTGTGATGAATGGAACTCCAATGATAATATATTTTATATCTGTGATATGGATTATTTGTTTAAATGGTTAATTGAGAAGTTTATTTTGTTCCATTGTTTTGGTGGGAACGAGGAAAAATTGAACTTTTCCATAGTTTGTTAAGGTTGAGGTTTGTGCTGTTGCTAGTCTACTGGCTGTTTCTACAGGTGTTAGTTTCGGATTCAGAGTTTTGATTTCATTCCAAGTTGGTAATTTATGATATTCGATTCTGCTCCAGAGTTTAATAAAAAATCTATTTCATGGTCTGATGGTTCAAGTTCTTTACTTTTTAAACTTTCTAAAAGAAAGGAGATTGTCCAAAATTTTTTCTTTTGGTGGTTTTTTCGGTATATTTTGGTAAATTTGACTTGTACTAGAACATGGCTTCTGTTATTTTTCAGGTTGTTGTATTGTCGTTATTTCATTTACTATTTGTTCGATTGGTATGTTTTTAATTCTAGGTCTTGTGTGATAGTCTAAAAGGAATTCCAATTGATTTTCGTAAATATGTGATTGAAAAGGTTGTTCTTATGTTACGGTTACATAGTCATTTTCAACTTTTAGCATTGTGACTAAACTTGTGTTTTCTGTATCACTTTCACTGTCTGTTGATTCAAAATCAATGTGATTTAGTTGTAATTCAGTAATTTCTGTGTTATCAGTACCAGGGGGTTCTGAATTTGTTTCTTCAGTCGTTTGTACTTGATTTATTTGTCTCTGATGTTTTGGTGTATTGCTTCTTTTTTTATTTTGAGAGTCTGTGTTGTTTCTATTAGGTGATTGAGAGTAGTTTCTTTGTCTATTGTTATAGTTTGAACTCCTATTTTGTGAATTTTCTCGTGATCTATTTTGATAATTGTTATAATTAGATCTTTGCTGATTTGATCTGTTCTTTGAGAAATCTCGTGATCGAATATTATATCGTTGATTTTGATTATTTGAAAAGCTTCTGTTTCTATTGTTGGAATAATTTCTGTGTCTATTGTACGATGAGTTTCTTGATCTATCATTTGAATATTGTCTATTCCTAGAATGTGAATGGGAGCTGGTATTAAACGATTAGTTTGGTCTATTTGAGATTGATCGTGAATAATTATTCCGATATTGAGTATTTCGACTGTGTGATCGACTATATCTGTGATTTCTTGTTGCTGTAAATAATATGGTAGTGGGATTTCATTTTGCATTTGTGTTTGTTGATAAGAATTTTTACTGGCAGGTTTCTGTATTTGTATTGTTTGATAGGGTCGTGTCTTAGTTGGGTTTTGCGTTTGCAATGAATGGTGAGTTTGTGTACTAGCTAAGTGTTGTGGGTAAGAATTTGTTTTTTGAGATGCTTGACTTGGTCGAGGTTGCTGCACACGATATTCCTAAGTATATGGTATAAAAATATCTGGTTGATAGTAGTCATCAACAACTAATGATAAATAGTTAGGTGTATAATAAGGTGTTTTATGTTTATTTTGTTTTTGTTGTTTATTGTTTTTATTCTGTTGAAAAAATGGATAATTTTCATCTTGGTCTTGTGAAGTTCGTGGATAGTCATGAAAATTTACTTAAGTTGTTGTTGGTTGTTGAGTTTTTTGTCTTTGTAAAAACAAATGAGTTTGAGTATTTGGACGAGAATGTTTAGATGTTTGTGGTCTATTTACATAGTTATAATTGTGTTCTGCAAAGTTGTTCCTAGTGAATGTTCTTTGTTTTTGTATTGGTTTCGTCATTGGTCTAAATGGTTGATAATTCATATGTGGGTATTTTGTGACAACGGTGGGTTCAACCGTTGATTGTAATGTTACCTGTAATATTGGATTTTTGAGTCTTGGAGCTGTAAGATTTGAATGTATTGGTGAAATGCTTTGTTGTGTTGTTGTTAATACTGTTGTAACTACGTCTTCATTTGTGAAATGTGATGGTGTTTGAATTTCTTGTTGTGTGAGGTTCCTAGTTCCATTCAGGTTTTCTTGTTGTATGAGGGTTGAGTTTAAACTATTATTTCCTGTTCTATCGGGTAGAAATGACTTATAGTTTAAAGGTGTTTCATCAGTTGTGAGTGGATTTACCTTAATATAATCTTTGTTGATGGAAATTGTGCTAATTGCTTGACTTGAAATGCTTGTTGGTTTGTCGAAGAATAGTGAATGAGATCATTCAGGGTCCCAAACATAATATGATTGTCCTGCTAATACAGTGTCATCAGCTGGCTTTTGGAGTCTGAAATTCTTTCTTGCTTTTGAGATTAAATCAAGATTATGTGTGAATAAATCAATGATAAACGATGCCAAGATTTTTTTGTAAAACGTGTTTAACGTTGTTTTGTGAAACGTTGTTACTAGTTAAATTTTCACGGATTGTATTCAAATATTCAGAAAATTTTGCGATTTCATGTCTTACAATTGTATGTTTTGATGTTTGAACTGGTGAAGTTCCTTGGGATTCTAGTTTTTCTAATATAGATAGATAGCCATAAACTATTTGAAATACTTCAATAGTAAATATTGAATTTGCTCTTTGTGAATTTTGGTGTTGTATATTTTTTATATATTCTGTGAATACTTTTGAAAACTAAATATCCACGTCGTCTGTTTGGAGTAGATATCTACCATGGAATTTACTTGGTGTCTGTTTTTCAATGATATAGATTCCGTACTGTTGTGTTAAGTTACATATTTCTTTGAGGTAGTGGTCGATAACTTGTCTTTTGATATTTACTTCTGGAAATTCTGCTGTGCATGGACTAACTCTTCTTTCAAATAAATTTGCGATTAGATTTTGACAAAATTGTGTTTGTCCTCTATCATCAGTGAGTGAATTAATTAAAAATGGGAAGATGAAGTTTTCATCTTCGCTTTCTTCATTTTGACTCATTTTTGTGCTTTTTAACTGTTAATTTGTAGTTTTCAATGTGTTTTGTTGGTTGATTCCAATTGTATAGACCTACTGGTTTGTTTTTGTATGTCTTTCTATTCTTCGTTATTCTTGTATTGATGATTGTGATGTGGTTTCTGAGTCAGAAAAATATAATGTATCATTAACTTGGTAGTTTTTATTTACGGAGTTTTTTAGTCTGTAAAGTTCTTCTGAATGACTTAGTTCTGATTCGGAGACTGCGTTTCTTCGTTTTGAAAAGCTTCTTCGTGTAATCTGTCTTTGTTTGCTTAGAATTTTTCTTGTGATTGTTTGTCGTTTTGTTCTTGTGTATTCTATTGACTGTGTGTGTGGAGTGATTATGAGGTCATATTTTTCGTTGTTTAATTCACAATTGTGTATCATGATTGTTTGTTTATATTTCCTAAATTGTTTTGTGACATAAGGTTTAGGATGACGGATGCAATATTTGGATTAGTGATTTTTAATGCTTAAACTGTTAGTTCTTACAATTTTTTTGGGTTAGCCTAACTTGGTTCATATGCTTCAGGGTTGGAGAGAAGGTATATATTGATTCCTGAGAATGATTGTTACTTTTTTGTGACTAGTATAAGTTAACGTGTTAACTTTTTTTAATCTTACTTAGGGGTAGTGAGTGTGTTCAAAGGTTGGATAATAGTAAATCGATCCACAAGGCTCAGGTATAATTAGAACTCAAGTAGTTCGTTTGATACTATTTTAAACTTATTAAGTTTAAGTATTATCCTGGGTCAGGTAAGAGAGGGGGGGGGGGGGGGTCAAGTGAAGGATGAATAACCGAAGTTCTTCACTTTTTATCCTAATTAGAATGGTTAGTGTGATTTAATAATTTCTATTAGTCTTAGGTCTTAAGAAAAGGTTGGATAGTGAATCGACGTTTGAGGTCGTTAGACCCTTTGCTAAATGTGTGGGGGAGAAGAAAATTGTTCTTTTTGATTTAAGGATAAGCCTTGATGATCAGAATACAAAATTAATGAGATTATTTTTAAATTAGGTAAAAGTGGATTAAAGATCCAAAGAAAGCCTTGATGATCTTTTAAGTTTAAAAGGTTTGATGTAAGTGAAAATAAGAAATAGGATAGGTTAGGCCTCCATGTTTTAAATGAACTTTAGTTTATAAAAAGTTTTAGTTTGTTTGTTTTTAATGATGTTAGTGGATTTATGATTTGCTGTTATGTTTTAGGTGATGAAGTTGAGATGAAGAGATAATTTATATATTACTAACACTTTGTGAGATTACTAACTAATTTTTAATTTTTTTTTTAATAAACATTTTTTCTAGATATCTTTTTAAAATTACTGCAGATTAAAGGCAACGACTAGGAATGTTTTTATCAGTCGTTATTGTAAAATAATAGGTTTAGCGCTTGTGATTGTCGGTGAAAATTTTTCTTTAAGGATACTATTTTTGCAAATGAAAATCTAAATTCATTGCTAATAAAACTCTAATTATAAAAGTTTGTGTTGGCTTTTGCCGTACGACAATGAAACTTATGGGTAAGATCCGTTGTAGTCGTATATCGTCTCTTGTCCGAGGTCGTTCTCCAATACCGGGTAGTTCTCGTGTCGTTCGGAATAATGGCTCTGATCTATTGAGTCGTAGAAACATTTCAATTAAATTATTATCGTGTAGCGTTTTTGAGAATGTTTGTCTACGTCTAATCTGTTTTTGGTTAGTTCTAAGCTATTTTATTCCTTAAGGTCTTATTCGAGACTTATGGTCGCACCAGATGGTTTGGGACTTATCTCTAACTCATAGAGTAATTTCAGATAGGGTACACCGTCTGCTCGTCACGCTATCTTTTTTTCGGCCGGATAGATTCGTGCAACTTCTTAGTCTAATACCGATCTTAATCTTACTCTTATATCTCTTAGTCTCAATAGATCTAGAGTATTTTGGTTTTGTTACGAGTCGGCCTCTTGGAAAAGGCAACTAAGTTATAAGTTAAATTCAATATGCTCTGGTGCTGAAATTACAAGTAATTTCAGTACTTACAAATAAGTGGGTTGTTAGTTAGATGGAGTGTGATTGGTTAGTCTTTAATATTTTATAGGGATAAAATATCTAATTTATAACCAATAATAATATATAGTTTGGATCGGGTTCCAGAACCTATGGTGCTGTAGGTGTTACTTGAAATAATTTTTTTTTTGATTATCCAGATTTTGTTGAACTTCTGTTTTTGAGAAGAGGGAAGGAATATGAGCTTAAACTATAAAAAATTATACTGATACGTTAGTATCGTATCAATACCGAAATAGGATTTTAAAATAATATTTATTGGCAGTGGATTTATAAGGCGTTATCCTCTATTCACTCACTCCGCTGAGAAAGGGAGCCTGAAAATGAAAAAAAAAAAACTGTACAGTTTTTCTCGAAACCGGAGAACAACTAATTAGGCTTTAACATGGCACCGCACTCTTGATCCCCTTGACGAGTTTATTTTGAAATCGCCAAACAGGCCTCTCAATCTAAAAAGCCCTTGCTTATCACAAAAAGAAACAAAATAACCGGCCAAAAACTGCTCAAAATTCTATTTGCCATAATATATCACCCAATTCCAATCATATCTGAATTCGAAACTGGTTTCTATGCTGTGCTGAAGTCATAATTTCTAGATTTTTTATCTAGAATGTTTTATACTACAATCAAACACTTAGTTAAACTTAAACTTTTGACTCTTATTTGAATAAATCGGGGGTGTAACCAGGGGCGGATTTAGGGGGCGGGGATTCGGACCTTTCCCTCCCTCACGGATTCGACCCCCCTGACTACCCAAAGGGTCCCCCTTTGTACTGTTTTGAAAAATTCATTTTTGGTGAGGGACCCTGAAACTTTTCTAATATATACTAATTTTGAGGGGGGAGCGCGCGCCGAAAAAAACGCATTTTTTTTGGTAAAATCTTTCCAAAATGTGCCTAAAAACGCTTTTTTTTGGTCTGTTTTTTTTTACAAAAGTTCATTCGATCAAAATAAATTGTTGAAGTTGTCGCAATCAATTAAAAAATTATCTCGGTTTTTATGCATAAGGTTGTCTAGAGAGTTAAACACTATATAATTAATTAGAGAGTTAAATAGTGTCCGTATTCGCACAGAAATTAATTTTTTGTTATTTCGTGTTAAATTTTTTGTCTTATTACATTGTTCTCGACTTCTTATATTAGAGAGTAATTTCAGCAGTTCGTGTACTTGTAATTCACTGATTGAGCAATTTCCATGCGTTTTTCTTATTTTCCTTATTTCTTGTGTTTTTTGAAGCGATATGAATTTCGAATGTAAAAATTTTGTTGTATTTTTCAAAGCGGTCATATTGGCAAATCCGTATACTAAAACACCGTAATGATTTATTTGTTATTTGAAGTGCTTGTAAATTCTAATGAGGACAGATGAGCTGAGAAACTGTCGTGTTTGATAAAAACATGTATTTGAAGTGATTGCATTTTTTTCTTACTGATTCCTTATGTTGTTTGAAGGTAAAATTTTGAATCAAAAATAGTCACAGGTATTTGACTGTAGTTTTTAGTTCTATCCTGTTATGATTGCAGGTATAACTTTCAAATTTTAATTCCATTGGTAATCATTATTTGGGTTTTACCTTTGTTTGTTGTAAGTCAATTACTTTCCATCCTTTCTGATTTTAATTCCAAACCTGTTCTGAGTTCTTTAGTTTTGTTGAGTGGTCCAAAGATATTTGGGTCATCCGCATAAAGAAAACATTCACTGTGATGTGGTATGTTGGAAAATTCATTGCTATAAATAAGAATAAGCAGGGGACCCAAAACAGAACCTTGAGGTACACCACAATGAAGCTTCTCTGTGGTTGAACAATTGTTCCAATGAAAGACATACTAGTTTCTATTGCTGAGGTAACGTTTCAGGAAATTGAGAGGAACACCTCTGAGCCAGTAAAGGCGACACGTATCGAAAGCCTTAGATATATCTAAGGGTGTGCAGTGCGCCAATTTATCAGTATTTTTGATTACAATAAGAACTTCTATAGTTTCCAGAATATCATCAAATGTAGAGCATTTGTTGCAAAATCTAAACTGGTTTTTTGCTCAAGACGTCAAACTTATTGAAAAAAAATGTTTATTCGGTTCGATAACATTTTACCAAAATCTTTTTCTAAAACTGGAATTTTAGAAATAGGTCTATAATTATAAGGAAAATACTTGTCTCTTTCTTTGAAAAAAGAAGCTAGTTTTGCTGTTTTAAGACAACTGGGATAAGCTGCTTCCTTGATAACCTGGTTAAGAATACTGATCAAATGAGCTGTTACAATTGGGATAACATTTTAAATAGGCAATTTGAGAGACCCAAGTCAACTTCAAACTTTTTGTAGGGCAGTTGCTTTAGTGTGTCATAAACTTCCTGTTTATCAATATGTGACAAGAAGACAGAATTTGTATTTGCAATAATTTTGGAAAAACTCTTCTGTTTTTCAAATCCAGATGACAAAGCAGGACCGATTGTGACGAAGTAGTCGTTCAATTTTTGTTCAGTTATAGGTTTTTCTTCGGTATTTGAACGTTTTTTTTATCGCCTTAACTTTTTTCTCATAATCAAAAATAAAATTTATTGGGTTGTCCAGTGTTTTCAAAGAATAGGCGATGGTTAAAACCTTCTTAATTTTCTGCTAATATTTTTTTTACTTGGACAGTTCGCTTTAGCAATCACATTTTTAGCCCTCATAGTTTTGATATCATTCGTTCTCCAGCTTTTTTTGATTTTGTTTTTCTTCTTGACAATGGTTACATTGCATCCAGTGTTGTGAACTTGCTGCTGCAGTACCAATTGCATTATCTTCAAACTCAATTTCGATTAGTTTTTTTTGTATAAACCAGTTGAACTCAAATTTGAATTCCTGCTTTTGAAGTTTTTCTTAATTTCTACAATTAAAATCTTCCTTTTCACATTTTTTATGAGTCCAATGCTGAAGTTTTTGAACACCATAAAGATCAGTGGTTGTGTGTTCAATAGTTTTAGTGGTGCATGGAAAATATGCAAAGGGCAAATCTATGGCTGTTCGAGAGTTCTTTGTATTACGCGTGCTGTCATTTGGCCCAGATATCAGATTAAAATCAAGCAGTTTCATTTTTTCGATGAGTTGCGTGCTATTTTGTGTCACAACAGATAAATCTATGTCAAAGTTTCTATATATTTTATATTTATTTTTAGTGTCAGTTTTTAATTCCAACTTATGGGTCAAAAAAATTTCATGAAAATTCTCATTTTTTGCTTTGGAAGACTTATGAACCGCAGTTAGAAACAATTTCTGTTTGTTACAGATCGTCGAGTAAATGATCGGAAGTATAATAGTTTTCTTTTAATTTGATTTCAAGGAGTCGATATCTTGAAGGTGGTAAGAAAGTTGTTTTGTTAGAAACTATTAATTCGATCGCCGAAAACTGACTGAATCAAAACAACCACCACAAGCATAAATATTGCGTTTTCTCGGAAAGTCGGAACAAAAACTCAGGACATCAACTATGTCGAGAGTTCAAGGTGATTCAATTTTCACGTCAGATAACAAAGAACGTTCGCACGCTTTGATCCACTCCCATCGAAATCGTTGATGTGGAATTTGTATTGAGGACCAAACATGTGACACAGATAGCCTACATGGTTTTCTGCTTCAAGACCGTTAGGCTCGCCGACTGCCCAGTTGGTCAAGTTCACCTCTCTCCCAGTGAGCTGGTCCACCCACTTTCCCTCCTCTACTGAATCAGAAAAAGCGAGCCAGTACCACCCAGCATATCTGAACAAATTAATCGATTCATTATTCAGGCGCCCATTTCATTTGACACGGTAATTTTTTTGACATTGATTTCCATTATTTCTAACTCTTTATTTTCGGTATTAACAAGCTTTTACCTTAAATTAAGAAAATGAAAACTGAATGCAAAACGAGGTTTTTCCAAAAATCAACGTATTACAAATTAAAATTTCAATTACAAAGCAAAACTAATTAGAGTTGGTTTTTTCTCTCGTCGCTAAAACAGCCTTTTTAAAATGCTTTTTGGAGATTAATTAAATCAAGGAAAAAAACACCGTAGGACAAGTTTCTTACCAGTCTGTGACAGTTGTCGAAATAAATTAAAGCGCCATTGACGGTTTTAAAGCTCGCATAACTGTTGCGTGTGGACTAACATTTTCGAAGGTGGGACTGTATTCACTGCCTGCTCCACTTCTCGGGTGTAATAGTTGGGCAAAAACCCTCCCATTCCTTCGCAATACTCTTTCGCGTCTTCGTAGATCATTGTTTCACTGGCAACGTGCACAGCTTTGAAGCCTAGGCTGTTGGGTCCTGCCGCTCTCCAGATATCTGGATTCAAACAAGCGCCTTTTATTTCGGTTAGTTCGGGCTTGTTTGGGTCGCAACGACACTGGAATCCGCCGATGACTGAGTCATCGCAAATTTGAGTCCTGTGACATGGGTTGTCGACATTGGGACATTGTTCTTTACCTGTCAGGATTATGTGGTCAGCCACGTCTCTGATAAAAACAATTTAAAAAATCAATTTGATAAAGAGGAATTGGCTATAAGCTGTCAATTCATCGCTCATCAGTCTGAGGGTGATTTCCATTTTCGCTATTATTCATTTTCAGTACCAAAATTACCAAAACTCCCTAAACTTCCATTGTAATTCTTGGTTTTTTTACTCCCATACTATGGAAGGTAGTTTTCGAGAAAACTCAAATTGTTACTCTTAGATAAAACAGGATTACATTTTTATATTTTTATGATGTTTTTTTTGAGATGCATAGGAAAGTTCACTAAAAATTTTTTTTTCAAGAACTGCTTGGCGAATTTTAAAAAAATAGTACCAATGGAAAGACCCACAAATACATTATGTGCCTGCATATTGCCCTAGTCTCTTCACCTCATTTCACTTCCAACGGCCTTCTAAATGGGGAATTTTTTTGATTTTTCTG
The DNA here is from genome assembly GCF_963678635.1 of Symsagittifera roscoffensis. Classification (NCBI taxonomy): domain Eukaryota; kingdom Metazoa; phylum Xenacoelomorpha; order Acoela; family Convolutidae; genus Symsagittifera; species Symsagittifera roscoffensis. The sequence goes on from NC_087066.1 coordinate 51,397,922, forward strand.
CGAAACTACACCGCCAAATCTGAGATTAATAGTTCAATCGAAAAAAAAACAGTTAACGGAGATATCCGCTGCTATTCATAAAACTGGTCTTTCCCGAGATTATCGGGTCTCTATATTGAAATTAGTCATAGGATCCTTTCTTGCTCGCAGCTAAAAGCTCAATTGATTTTCGACTTTTGCAACTCAAATCGATTAACAGCACTTTGAAATTACTTGCACAAGAAAACAAGGACAACCCGTTACTGTGCAAGTAGCACAGAACGTTCCGACCAGTCTTAAAAAATAGAAAAAATGTTGTCTCAAGTTGGTTTCGTTTTTTTTCTTCATGTTGTGATAAAAAAAATCTGAACAAAAATTAAAACTCAGGCATATTTGAGATTCATAGTAAAATAGGTCAATTGGAAAAAAAATTTGAAAAAAACTCAAGTTTTTGATACCAAAATTTCAAGTTTTTGATTCTGAAATTTGCGCTAAAAACCTCCAAAAATACCTTTATATGAGAAAAATTATTTTTTCACGGCTTAAATTAAGCTTAAATAAGCTATTGCAATCACTAACTATCTTCCTATTTAGCTCGAAATTAAACCAAAAATCAAAAACTTCATACCGGTTTTTCTCAACATTGTAAGAACTCTTGTGATGTTTTAAATCCGTTCAAATCAAGACTGAAAGGGCTCCAATATCAACCCTGTCCGATGATTATTTGTGGTAGCTGATCTTACGTGGAAAACAAAAAGAAAAAACTAAATTACACCTGAATACAAAGTTCCTTCCCATTTTCAATGGTCGGAACAATAACCCCACTCACAAGCAGGCAGATTTCGTGGCGGCTCTTTCCCACTACCCCACCTTTCAAAATATCGATTTTTATGTTTGTTTTACGTGTTGTGCGATGCGTGATAATACGATGTAAAATATGAAGAACAAATATATTCACAGTTGTCAATTTGTTCACCATGCCAAATTTCATTGCATTTGACGTGAAATAAGCTTTTCAAAATTGAATTTGAAGGGAGACTGGAAGAGAGGCTTCGTGGCTTCACGACAGATTATATGATCACCCAAGTTCCAGTTTTACCATTTGTTATCTTTTATGATCTGGAGCCTTATGAAAACTTACCAAATATATCATAAAATTTTCTTTTTTCACCGCACCTCACATTATCATTCATTACAAAATCATTCAAAAATTAAAAAAATTTGTCGACCTTTGTTTTAGTTCTCCTAAATAATTATAAAGACACGAAATTTTTGAAAAAATAAGCCAAAAAAGGAGTTTTTAGGCAGTTTTTGGAAAATTTTGACCAAAAACTCGCTTTTTTGGCACGCGCTACCCCTCAAATTATGTATATATAAGCACCAAAGGCGCCTTAAAAAAAAATTAGGGGCCATAATCAAAAATGGATATCTCAAAATACTACAAAGGGGACAACCTTTGGGTCGGTAGGTGGTCGAATTCCTGAGGGGGGGAGGGACGCTTTAGAAAGTTTAGCAATTCTCGAACAAGTTTAAATTTTTCTCTCGCTTGCCGATTTTGAATAAGTAGTGCCATTAGAAGACCGGCTACTCACATACATACTTGTTTATTCCGCCATTGTCTTTCTATCATACCACACGTTCAAAAATTTCAATGGGGGGAGTTTTTAACCAATTTGCTTGGATTTTCTCATTTTCTCAAACAGTATCCGGCCAAATCTGAGATAGAGGGTTCAATTGAAAAAACTGGTTGCGGCATCTTCCCTCCATCTTCCCTAGAAAAATAAGGGCTTCACCGCTGATACATGGATTATCCCAATTATCAGTTCTTTAGACGGAACCCTTTGTTCTAGATTTGAGAGGGTGGGTTTTGAGAAAAGTCATAAAATTTCACAAAAACTGTCAATTGTCAAAAAATGCCCATTTCCTACCCTGAAGGAAATAACCATTTGGCGAAGCCGCTGAAGCCTGAAGGACAATCTCAGCCAATTCTTTCGATTGAACTTTTTTTTTTCAGGTAGGAAGAAAGTGATACCAACGGAAGATCTTTCCGTTGGTATCACTTTCTTTAAAAACCGGTGAATTAGTGTAGAGAAAAACTAATTTTTTTTGGGGGAAAGGCGAAAAAAATACAAACGTCAAAACAGTATAGATTAAAAACAACAAATGCCAAACATTTTCATGATACCAATTTTCATTGAACCGGATTGTTGCAAGTTGATCCTTTCCGTAGTTAAATAGTCTCAGTCCGAATCTCAAATACAGCTCTTATCTATATAAACACTAAGAATCTTGACAAACATAGAGTATCTCATTTGCTTCCAAAAACGCATTCGAAATCAACACAGATGATTAGGATCTTAAACCTAGACCCTGATAGTTTGAAAAATACTTAATTGGAAAAAAAAAACTAGGAGATGAATTGAAATGATTCTTAATCAAATCATCAGTAATTTAATGCTCCGAAAGGTTCGAGCAACGCGCAGCTTTAGGTCCATTTAATTTCTCAACTTACTTGCATTTTTCTTTCGACCGCCCATACACTTGACACATCTTCACATTGTCAAAGTCTTCTATCTCGACATGAGTAATGTCCTTTTTGGTCAAAATCAACCCGCAGAAATTACCTTCGGCACAATACAAATAAGAGTCAGCCTTGATCATCGATGCTTTGTAGTGACAGCCTGATTCTGACTTCCCTGTATAGTAAATATTCAACAGTTGTTTTCCGAACTGCTTCGGCACTGAGATTCCACAACTGAACAAGTTATTCCTGCATTCGGATTCGATTTCAAGCGCCCAAGTGACATAAATGTCAAAAAGAAGAAAACTGATTAGAAATTTAACTCGGCTTGTGAAAGTTTTAGCTGTCATTTTGTTCTTACGACCAAGTAATGCAATTGAAAATGTTCTTTACTAGGTTTCAAAGATCTTCCCTTTAATGTGATATAACGAAGCAGGTGTTTTAAGTCAATCATCTAATAGATATAAAACATATATCCGGATGGAGAACTTTTTGATTAAAGAGAATTTTTGTTACTAAATGAAGTGAACATACGCAAAAAAAGTTCCAACACAGCAGGACAATCTATTATTTAAACGCAATGATGAATCCTCCGCAGACGGAGGGCTTAAGAAGCTGATTTTATGCAGATAACGACTAACGAAACTCGTTCAGTATATTGTTATGACTCTGAATGAACCTTTCAGAGTCGTTTAATTTTAAAAAGCATGCGCGATATTGTCAATAGTTGAATTGGTAATGCCGAATTGAAAGGAGCTCTTTAACTAAACTTATAACATAACGAATCTCGGCTCTTACCCATTACAACAACATATCGAAGCAAACTAAAACTCCTAAAACACTAAAACTCCTATAACATTTTTTATAAAAAAATTCCCCGTTTCACAAATAACTGGGTTATTGAAGTGACTATTTCTGAAGTAGGCAGAAAAAATGTGCCATATTCTGATGATATAAATCAATGAGTTTGGTTGATTTTTGTTCATGCATGTTTTCGTGATTTAAATAAGTTTTACTGAGTTTTGGACTGAACAAGCTCAGGGGCGGATCTAGAATTTTCTCGAGGGTGCGTGGTTTTTCAAGAAAACTATTGAAAAAATTTTGTCGACCTATTTTTTAGGTCAACTAAATTGATTTTTTGACTTGTCCCAAATCACTAAAAAGATTCTATTTTACCAAATTTTCTGCGCCTCAGGTAAAATTAAAAAAAAAACAGTCCAAAACAGGGGCTGTTTTTTGCCCCCCCCTCCCGCTAAATACGCCCCTGAACAAGCTACCCCGTAGTGACAAAAATGGATAAAAATCGATTATCTATAAAAAATATAAACAAATTTTAGATTTGTTGTACTTTTATATAGTAAAACTTCGATTATGTAGTTTTGATAATTGATTATAATGCTTTTTGTTTTGCAGAAGTTTTATACTCAATATCTTCATTATCTAATCATTGCCAAAACTTTCTTAAACTGTTTTTCTGTATCCAATTTTATGCATAATATAAACAGATTATATACATAATAACTAAAGATTATCTACAGATTATCTACAGATTATCTACAGATTATCTACAGAATAGATACTGATTATATACAGATATACTATAGATTTTCTCAAAATTCTCACCAATGAGATAGAATGAGTAAATTGAAATAAAATTAAAATGTGAGCCTTTTATTGAAATTTTTTTGTACTGATGTTTGATCTCAAAAAATGTTATCTTTCTTATTGTGTAAATAAATTGCAGCAGAAAGCAAATTGCTCTATATTACTTTTCTAAATTTTCATCTCAATGTTTATCATTTTGGCCAACAATTATGAGGAAAAAACTGCTTGGAGTTTTACCAGCTATTTTATGGTTCAAAATTTGTTGCAACATTTCGAACCAAAGTTAGAGTCTTAATACAAGTCAATTCATTTGGTTCAGAAATATGAAGGTAAATAGAGTCATTTAGTAGTCTTCTTTCTGTTTCTTGCTCGCAGCTGAAAGCTCAATTGATTTTTGAGTTTTGCTACCCAAATCGATTAACAGCACGTTAAAATTACTGAAACAAGAAAACAAGGACCACCGGTTACTGTGCAAGTAGCACAGAATGTTCCGACCACAGTCTTGAAAAATACAAAAATATTTTCTCAAGTTGGTGTCGTTTTTTTTTCTTCATGTTGCGAAAAAAAATCTGTACAAAAAAATAAAACTTAGGAATATTTGAGATTCATATAAAAATAGGTCATTTGGAGAAAAAAAATTTTGAAAAAAAATTTCAATGTTTTTAAAAAATTTTCGCGGAAATTTTTTGAATTATCAAGTTTTTGAATTCAAAAGTTGCGCTAAAAACCTCCAAAAATACCTTTATATGAGTGAAATTTATTTTTCACTGCTTAAATTTAACTTAAATAGGCTATTGCATTTACTAACTACCTTCTTAATTAGCTTAAAATTAAACCAAAAATCAAAAACTTTAAACCGGTTTTTCTCAACATTGTAAAAACTTTTGTGATATTTTAACGCCGTTCGAATCAAGATTGAAAGGGTTCCAATATCAATTCTGTCCGATGATTATTTGTGATAGCTGATCTTGCGTGGAAAACAAAATTAAAAAGTTAAAACACACTCGAATACAAAATTCATCCAAATTTTCAATGGTCGGAACAATTACCCCACTCACAAGCAGGCAGATTTCATGGCGGCTCTTTTCCACTACCAGCACCTTTAAAAATATCAATTTTTATGTTTGTTTTGCGTGTTGTTATGGCTAAATGCGTGATGTTATATTCCGGTTGTCATTTTGTTCACCATGCCAATTTTCATGCATTTCGAGTTAACCTCCTTTTTTCCCAGAGTAGGAAGATAGTCTGAGAAACTACAAAAATTGCGTCAAACATTCTTTCACTGATTTTTTCGAAGGCCATAGAAACTTGAGTAAAACAAAAAGAGACTAGGAGAACATGCAGGCACACAGAATAAAATCAGATCTTTCTGTTGATATTACTTTCTTTAAAAACGGGTAAGTTAGTGTTTGAGAAAAATTAATTTATTTTGTAAAAAGCGAAAAAAAAACACTCAAAAAATAGATTAAAAACAACAAACGCAAAATGTTTTCATAAAGACAATTTTCATTGAGCAGGAATGTTGGTCCTTTCTGTATTGAAATAGTCTCAGTCCGAATCTCAAATACAGCTCTAATCTGTATAAACACTAAGAATCTTGACAAACAAAGATAATCTCATTTGCTTCCAAAAACGCATTTGAAATCAACACAGATGTCTAGGATCTCAAACCTAGACCCTGTTAATTGGAAAAATGTTTAAATTGAAAAAACTCTAGGAGAAGAATTGAAACGAGTCTTAATCTGTTCCAAAACAGTCCAATTTCATGCATACTATAAACAGATTATATACACATCATCTACAGATTATCTACAAATTATCTACAGAAAAGATACTGAGTATATACAAATTATATACAGATTTTCTACAGACTATATAATTTTATATACTCAGATTTTCTACAGATAGACTACAGATTTTCTCAACATTCTCACCAATGAGATAGAATGAGTATACTGAAATAAAATTATAATTTTAGCTTTTTATTGAAATTTTTGTACTGATGTTTGATCTCAAAAAATGTTATCTTTTTTATTGTGTAAATTGGTTGCAGCAGAAAGTAAATTGCTCAATATTACTTTCCAAATTGGAGTTTTACCAGCTATTTTATGGTTCAAAATTTTTTGCAACTTTTTAAACAAAAATTAGACTCTTAATACAGGTCAATTCATTTGGTTCAGAAATCTAAAGGTAAATAGGGTCAATTAGAAGTTTTCTTTCGTAAATAAAACAAAGGGTAACTTTGATAACTTTTGTGGTTTACAGCACCAATTTTTACAAGTTACGTCATGAATACAACCAAACTCTTAACGAAAATTCAACTTATTTCAAAATTTCATAGCTTATATAGCTTCATTGCACTTTTTTCCGCTGACCGAATTGTTGTAAGAAGTAACATGTTCATAGCATAAATGGCTTCAAAAGAAAAACATAAGCCTTAAGTCTTCCGATTTTTACAACTTGATTTTTCTCAGTTTTTCTTTGCTCGAGTGGCTCAAAAAACATCCAAACTTTGCCATTCGATTCGCTTCTCTAAACAATTTAAAATACTCTAAAGTTTCCTTGCTTCAATTGCGTGCTGAAAAAAAAACTGATTTTTCCAGATCAGTTCATTGTATGAAATAACTTGAAATGTTCCTGTTTTTCCTTGCGTGAAGAACCTAAATAGAAAAACTGGAATAACTCACCATCCAGTTTCAAATAACTAGTAACATTTCTAAATTTCATCGCTTGGACTCAGTAGAAAAACGTCAACATCTCGCCATTCGATCAGCATCATGAACTAACTTGAAACGTTTCAAAATTTTTTATCTTAAATAGCGTACGTTTTTTTGCCACCCGAATTAATACAACTTGTCATCATCAGGTTTCCCGCCATCTAGTTTCATATAGTTTGAAAACTTTGAAGGTTTTTTGTTCGATTGGCTCAAAAGAAAAACTTCAATTTCTCGTTATTCGATTCGCTGTATGAAACAACTTGAAACAGTTCAAATTTTCTTAGCGTGCCTCGTTTGATGAAATGTACATGACTTTTTCACGGACCGATTTTTCATATAAGGTAATCTGAAGTACCTAAACTTTTGTTCAAGGTTTGATAAGGTTCAATGAAAAAATTCAATTTTTCTTTATCCGATTCGCAGCGTTTTAAAGTTTCATTGCTTGATTAATTTGCTTTGAAAAATTTGTGTTTCCTTTGCGTAGTGATTTTGCCTGTAAACTAACTTGATTTATTTTCAATTTTTTAGGTACGTTGCTGAGAAACATTTGATTTCTTCACGGACATATTGACTGTTTGAAAGAAGTTGAAAAATTTCAATTTTTCTTGGTTTGATTGGCCTCGGTTGAAAACTTTGAACAATTAACCCATTGATTTTGATAACTTGAAAATTTTCAATTTCTGTGGCTGATTGGCTCAATAAAATACGTCAACTTCTCGCCATTTGAGTCGCTTCATGACTTAACTTACAATATTTCAAAGTTTCATAAATTGAATAGCTTGATGGAAAAATGAGTCGGTCTGAAAATGAGTCGATTGGAAAAATGAGTCGGTCTAAAAACTTGACTTGTTTCAAAAACTATAGCTTGAAAACCTTGCTCGAAAAAACTCGAATTTTTCACGTACCGATTCGCTGTATAGAAAAAATTGATGTGCCTCAAATTTTGATAGCCTAAATAGCTTTTTGATAAGAACTTGAGATTTTAAGAAAATACATTGATTGATTGGCTCAATGGAAAATCTTCATCGTTTCGCCGCTCGATTTGCTTCATAAAATCAATGGAAAAAATTCAAAATTTTATAGTTGAACAAGTTGCTGAGAAAAATTTGAAGTTTTTGGATATTGGTCCAGCCTAAAAAAAGTTTGACATCTTTGATAGATTTCTAGTTTGAAAACATTGCTCGAAGAAAATTGACGTTTTTACGCAGCGATTCGCTGTATAGAAAAATTGGAATTATATCAAGTTTTTGTAGCTTAAATAGCTTAGTCATAAGAACAAGAAATAGATTTTTCATTGATTCAAAGCATGAAAACCTTGCTTGAAAAAGACTTGTGTTTTTTCATGGACCATATCTGAAACATCTCGATTTTTTATAGCTTGAACAGCCTTCTAAGAGGAGCTACAGTTTTCGAAAAACGATTTGCCTAAAATTTTTTTCATCTTTCATAGGTTCATGGCTTGAAAACTTTTGATTTTTTCTTGGACCGATTTGTTGTATGAAACATCTTAAAATTTCCCAAAAATGTTGATTGTTTGAATGGCTTCAATAGAAAGTTTTAAATATTTTGCCATCCGTTCTGCATCCTTTCAAAATTTCATAGCTTGAAAAGCTCGCATAGAAAAACATAATTATGATGCAAACTGATTCTGTCTGTAAAATCACTTGATTTATTTCAAAGTTTCTTTATCGTTTGATTGGCTCAACAGAAAAATTTCAGCTTTTCGGCGTTCAGCTTCATCAATTAGCTTAAATTAGTTCAAAATTTCATAACTTGATACTTGAACAGTTTGCCGATAACACTTGAATTTTTTGAAGAATGATTTGGTCTAAAAAAACTGGCTTTTCTCATAGTTTCATAACTTGAAAACTTTGGTTGAAATTAGATTCATCTTTTCATAACATCAGCGATTGAATGGCTTAAATTTAATGTAAAATTTTTGCCATCCGATTTTTTAAAAATTAGAGTATTTCAAAGTTTCATCGCTTGAAGAGCTCTCTTCAAAAACCTTCAAATTTTCGCCGTTTGATTCGCTCCATAGAAATTTTAGTTTTTTTTGCTATCCGGCTTTATATAACTTGAAATATTGGAAATTTTCATCGCTTCATTGGCTCAAAAAACTTTAATTTCTCGTTATTCGGTTCGCATCATGAAGTAATTTGAACTATTTCAAGAAGACTCCGCTCAAAAAATTAGAAGTTTGCTAAATATTATAGCTTGAAAAACGTGCTTAAGAAACTTAATTTTTTTTTCGAACTGATCCTGTCTGTAAAACTATCTGACTCAGTTCGAAATCAGTTTAATTGACTTCAATTTCTTGCGATTTGATTCGCTTCATAAAATGGCTTGAATCAATTCTAAATTGCATAGCTTGAGTAGCTTGGGTAGCGGAGAAAAACTTGATCTTTTTACGAACGTTTTGGTTGTTTGAAAAAACTTGAAAAACTTCGATATTTCTAAATTTGATTGGCTTAAGTGAAAAATTGAATTCAGTTTCATTGCTCGGTGTTTCAGTTTGATTGCTCGCTGAGAAATACTTGAAACTTTTGAGAAACGATTTGGTTTAAGAAAAATTATTTATTTTTCATATGTTCC
>NC_087066.1:51414311-51480424 GCF_963678635.1 Symsagittifera roscoffensis
TTGGGTTGACAGGAACTGAGACCAAACGTTTCAACCGGTAGTTGATCAATGTAGTAATTGAGATTGATTTTTTCTGTTGAACAATAACTAAAAGATATAATTTCAAACGCTATACTACATATATACATATATGGAAACGGACACCGCAAACAAAATGCGGACTCCACTTACAATTTGCGGTTTCCACTTACACCTTGCGGATTCCGCTTACAGTTGCTGAATCCGCAACAGCTCAATTTAACTATACAAATATCTTATTATTTATTTGTGGATTCCACAAATTGTTCTGGATTCCGCAAGTACGGTTGCGGATTCCGCAAAATCGCCTGTTTTCGGAGCAATTTTGAGCGGTACAGTGTTTCAGGTATTTGTTGGGGAATCCAAAACAGCGAAAACTATCAAAGAAAAGTAGCAAAGTTGCGGATTCCGCGACAAGTCTGATTCTTGCCTGTTGCGGAATCCGCTTACAATGCAGAGAATGCACCGTTTGGCCTGGTAATGATAGTCATATGAATTTTTATAAGGCCCAAACTGGGTATGCAATCATTTTTCTCATTTTGATTTTCCTTTAGCAGTATTGAGAATTTAGCTTTCCATATGCCAAAGTTATTCAAAGTTTATTAAAACTTTTTCAGAACTTCCTCTGGTGGCTATTTTATCTGTTCAAATTTTTGTTTTGAACTTGTTCAGGGTGTTTAATGAGGTTGATACGAGTAGTCTTTCTCTAGATAAATGGAAAATGCTGTAAGAATTTTTTAATTGATGCACGACTGAGCCTTGCTTGAAGATATATCTGCGGAAAAACATTTAAATTTCAAATCTACTTTTTTTGGTTTTTTTGACAAATCGCCAATATAATATATCTGGATGTTAGTTAAATGGTATATAAGTTTTGTAATTCAATCTCCAATTTCGGGTTTTAAATTTATTGCAGTAACTGGAACTTTTTATTGATTTGACATTGTGTTTTTTTAACATATTAAAGCTAATGTATATTTACTATTTGAAAAACAGAAAATCTCCGTTATTTCGGTTAAAACTTGATTAGTGAAGAAAAAAAAATAAAATTTGTTAATAACAGTGATGCTAGTTCAATTTAGCTGATGTTAGTGATGTGTTGTAATGACATGAAAATTTTTTGTGAAAAACACCCGGATTTGTTCTAAGAAAAATACTCATATCTGGTTTTTCTCTTTGATCTTGAACGAGTTCTTTCTCCAGTTTTGGAGTTTGTTTCTTCACCTTGTGGTGTTTTTGATCAAATTTTATGTAAGATACAATTTACAGAAAACCGAGTAGAAGCTTCGTGGTTGTGAAGGGCTAAAATAAGTGAAAGTACAAGGAAAGGATTTGATTTTAGGCATAATGAGTAGAGACAATTTGTTAAGTTATTTAGGCTGCTCTTATTTTGTATATAGGACCTTTAATCAGTTTATTTAAGAAGTTAATACTTTCAGCCTGTTTTTGAGGTGTTTCATCTGATTGACAATAACTGGATTTTAAGTTCATTGACGTTAACTGAGAAAACGAACGCTTAATCAACCGATACGTGCGTTAGTTAGGTCTAAAGAGCAAATTCTATCAGTCTAATTAGGTGGGGAAATTTTTTTCAAGAATGTTACAATGAGAAAGGCAGATTTCATGAGCTAGTGTCAGAATGTTACTATCTTGGACCGTTAGCGAGACACGAATCATAACCAAAACCGCTTTTCTGGTTGAAGACAACAGAGCTGTCGTGCTCTTAAATGTTTACTGATAGGTCTATGGGTGCTTTAGTTAGAAAATTTAGCTGACAGATTCTCACAACTTCCTATTTTTGTATAAATAACGTTTGGTTTGTTTTTGAACATATTTATAAGGAGTAGTTTTCGGCAGCGGTCGCACCAGTTTTACCAGGAGAAGCACTGGCTCGGTCAATTAGCACAATTAGCATGTCTTCGTTTTCTAAGTTACCTTAAGTCTGCTTTAGAGTTTTCTGTCTGCTTTAGAGTTAAGAGAAGCAGCTGCACGTATTTTCTGTACGTATGGAATTGTATGAAAAAAAATCCCAATTATGAGAATTGTATGATAAGCATTTTTGGTCAACCCGGGAGTTATTTAAATGGATGAATCTATAGACTTAAATAAGGGTGAAAAATTGAACAACTATTTCCTATATAGCACTATTTGGGACGGTACTTATTTTCTCATTTAAGAAAAAAAATAAAACTAAAAAAATATATAAGTTATTCTTTTTCTCAAATCGAAAACTGTGGAACCTGATCTAAACTACATTTTATGATTGGATAATTTAGATATTTTACCAATGTAAAGTATTTAATATTAACCAATCATGATCCATCTAACTAACAACCCACTTATTTGTAAGTGCTGAAGTTACTTGTAATTTCAGCACCAGAGAGATTTGAATTTAACTTAGAAATTAGTTGGACTCTCCCGAGCACTTCAGCAACCGCAATAAACCAGTATACCCTAGATCTATTGAGCCTAGCAGAGACTAGTTAAACAACCTGAGACTAGATAGTATAAGAGTAAGATTAGGATCGGTATTAGACTAAGAAGTTGCACGAATCTATCCGGCCGAAAATAAGATAGCGTGACGAGCAGACGGTGTACCCTATCCGAAATTACTCTATGAGTTAACCACATCGGACCTAACTCATCTGGTGCGACCATAAGTCTCGAACAAGACCTTAATAGCTTAGAATTAACCAAAATAGATTAGAAATTAGACAAAAACATTTACAAAATGTTATACGACAATAATTTAATCGAAATGTCTCTACGACTCAATAGATCAGAGCCAATATTCCGAACCATAACAGAACTACCCGGAATTGGAAGAAGACCTCGAACCAGAGACGACATACGACAAAGTAGAAACTTGCCATATAGCTATATGATAGTTAAGCAAAAACCAGAACAAACTTTTATATTTAGAATACTACTGGCAATGAATTTAGATTTTCATTTGCAAACATAAAACCTTGAAGTTAATCTTCAAAATCATTTCAGGCGCTAAACAAAATTAATAATATACAATAACGATTGATAAAAAGATCTAAGATCGTTTTCCTAAAACTCTGCAGTAATATACAAAATATGTTTGAAAAATATTTATTGAAAAATAAAAAATAAAAATTAGTAGCATGACAATAAATGGTTAGTAATCATAAATCATCCTGTTGTTCCAGCTCCATCACCTAAAACATAACAGCAATCATGAACCCACTAATATCATCAAAACACTAAATCTTTCCTTTACACACATTTAAAATTTTATTAAAACTTAAATTCACTTAATTCAAAAACCAGATCATCAAGGCTTATCCTTGGATCTTAAATCATTTTCTACTTAATTAAATTTCAAATTTGATCATCAAGGCTTATCCTTGGATCAAACAGAACAACTTTGTTCTCCCCCACCCACTTAATTAGTGTCTAACGACCTCAAACGTCGATTCACTACCCAACCCTTTCTAAAGACCTAAGACTAATAGAAATTTTTAAACAAAACTAATCATTCAAATTAGGATAAACAGGGAAGAACTTCGGTTATTCATCCTTCACTTGACCCCCCCTCTTAACAGACCCAGGATAAATCTTAGACTTAGTAAGTTTAAAATAGTATCTAACGAACTACTCGCGTTCTAATTATACCTGAACCTTGTGGATCGATTTACTATTCTCCAACCCTTGAACACAATCACTACCCCTAAGTAAGATTAAGTAAGTTAACACCTTAACTTATACTAGCCACGAGAAAGTAAAAAATCATTCTTCGGAATCGATATACTTTTCTCTCCAACCCTGAACAAACAGACCCAGGTTAAGCTAATCAAAAAATCGTAAGAACTAACAGTTTAAGAAAATAGAAACCATTTAACAACCTTTTGCATCCGTCATCCTAAACCTTATGTCATTTAAAAACCTAGGAAATAAACAAACAATCGTTTTACACAATTGTGAAATAGAAAACAAAAAATACGACCTTGTAATCACACCTCATACACAAACAGTTGGATACATTCGAACAAAACGACAAACACTAAAAAGAAAAATAATAACGAAACAAAGACAAATAACACGAAAAAGATTTTCAAAAAATCGAAACGCATTTTCAGAATCAGAAACCAACAGTTTAGATGAACTTTACAAACTAAAAGAATCAATAGATAAAAATTGCCCACTTCACGATCAATTATATTTTTCTGACTCAGAAACAACTTCAAATTCATCAAAAAGAGGAAAAAGAAGAATAAAAAAGCAGTATAAACACAAACCAGTACATTTATACAATTGGAATCAACCAATTCGACACATTAATAATTACATATTAACAGTCATCGAACGAAAAAATGAGCTCAACGCACACCCCAGGTGAAGAAAGTCCAGATGATGATGAAATCTTTCCTTTTATAGTAGATGCAACCACTGATAGAGGACAGCACATATTTTGCAAAAATTTACTATTAAATTTATTTGAACCCGGAATCAGTCCATGTAAAACAGAGTTCCCAGATGTAAAAATCAAAAGACAAATCATAGACCACTACTTAAAAGATATATGCAACATAACACAACAGTATGGAATCTACTCCATAGAATTCACCTCACCAAACCATAATAATAGAAAATATACAATTCAAACAGACGATCTTGATTTAGAATTTTCAAAAGTTTTTTCAGAATATATAAAAAGCATCCAATATCATAACTCACAAAGAGCAAACTCCATATTCACCAATGAAGTTTTCGCAATAATATATAGTTATATTTCGATATTAGAAAACGAAATCCCAATAACAAATGTCTCACCGACAGAAACATCTAAACATTTGAAAGTACGTCATGAAATCACACTACTCTCTAGTTATTTAAACATCATTAAAGAAAATTTCACGAAAGACGACGTTTCACAACATACAAAACACGATCTACAAAAAATTTTGGCATGGTTTATAATAGATTATTTCACACACAATATTGATTTAATTGCACAAGCAAGAAAAAATTTTAGACCCCAAAACTCGAACGATGATACCGCTATCACAGAACAATCAGATTATGTTTGGGACCCCGAATGGTCTCATCCCGCATTTATAAGCTTCCCACAATCAATCTCAAGTCAAGCAATAAGTACGATATCTTACATAAGAGATTATGTAAAAGTAATACCATTAACCATTGATGCAACACCATTAAACTATAATACATTTTTGCCCGATACACAAAATAATAGTTTAAACTCTACAGTTATACACAATGAAAACCTCAATGGAACTAGGAATCTTACTCAACAAGATATCCAGACACCATCACACTTCATAAATGAAGAAATTGTGCACACAACAACTACACAACAAAGTATTTCACCAATACGCCCAAATTTAACAACACCAAGAAATACAAATCCTTCACAAACACAGGTAACCTTACAATCAACCGTTAAACCTTCGGCTGCCCCTAAATATTCACAAATGGATTACCAAACATACAGACCCATGACAATACCATCAAAAACACGCAAAACATTCACTAGAAACAACTTTGCAGACCATAATTATAATTATACACATCCATCAAAAACATATAATCAACCACAAAGAAATTTTAACCAATATACAAGATCTCGAAATTGGGATAACCCAATGACCCAACCTAATTCAATAAATTTCCAAACAAATCCTCCACAGGATCACAGTGAAAATTACCCATTTTTTCAACAAAATAAAAACAAAAAACAGACATCTTATCAAATGGATTATTTATCCTCAGATGATGATTTCTTACAACCAGATATATTTGCACCAAATACTCAAGAATATCGTAGACAAGGAATACAGAGAACACGTACAAATCATAAAAATTTTTCTCCACAACCAATAGATGCACAACATCAACAACCAATTCAACAACAAAATCTAATTAATACACAATCTTTTCAACCAATTCAACAACAAAATCCAATGACTGCACACTCGTATCAACCATCACAAATGCAAAATGAAATACCACTCCCATATTATCTCCAACAACATGAAATAACAAGAAACCAACTTTCAAATTTTTCTCAAATGCCAAATGCAGCAGAATCATTACAAATGACAATGAATCCATACCTTATGGGTGGATCATCAATAACATCAAACAAACCTTTAATGGTTTTCACAGGAACAGACCCTGAATACTCTGTAGAAGATTATTTAAATGCAGTAACAGCAAACCTGATTTTAAATATTGGACCTGAACCAATTAATACGCCACTACATCAAAACTGGATACATCGACGCACAGCGTTAATACAAACAACCTTAGATGGCGCAGCCCAAAAATGGTTTTCAGTACTACCTCTAGAAATAAAATCAAACTGGAAAAGGTTTACACAAGAATTTTCAAAAATGTTTGACTCCGAAAGAAACAAACAACAACAAAAACTTTTATGTAATGAAATTCGCAGATTACCAAACGAAACCATCAAGCAAATAGCAGTACGAATCGAAACACTAGTTCGAAAAGCATATTCATTAAATACACATGACTATAAAAACACAAAGATGACAGAAATCTTAATGATGACCTTAACACCACAATTAAGGAAAATAGCAATAAAAAAGAGAGCATCCCATCCTTCTTCAATTCGAGAACCCGATTTAGATTTTCGAAAACTAGTAGACAAATTAGAACAAGCAGAAATCACGATGAAACTAGAAGAAACGGAAAATCTGAAATTACAATACGTTAACAGAATTGAAACGACTCCCACTAATATTAATAATATACAGGAATCAGAGACAGACCTCGTTGAAAAAATCACTGAAATACTCAATATTTACGAAAAGAACCCAAACTTTAAAGGCAAACCATCTTTCAAAAAATGGTGTAATTATTGCCGACGATACGGACATAGTATTTCCGAATGTAGACAAAAACAGCAAGACAATCAAAATAAACCTCAAAAATATAAAGAACCAAATAAATCATTCTATCAATACATGAAAAAAGATCAAAATCTACCGAACAAAACAGTCTACAGCAACAACAATTCAGGAAAACCACTCCCCAACAATACAAATTATACAAGAAATCAATCACCATATAACTCAAGTTATAGAGGAAGATCACCAGAACGAAGAAACACGAATAATTCATCACAAAATCACTACAATAAACCAAATAGTCGAAATAACTACTCCAGATCAAATTCAAATACACAACGATTTGTTTCTAGATCTAATTCCCAATCAAGAAATAACTACTATCCAAACAACCAATCACGAAATTCATCATACAATAGGAATAGAAACTACTCCTATAATCGAAATAGAAGTTATTCAAACAACCGAAACCAGAATTACCCGAACAATCAATCAAGGAATAACTCATATAATAGATCGAACTATAACAGACCAAACAACAATTATCAAAATAGATCGCGAAATAATTCACAAAATCGACACTCAAGTTATAATAATCGTTATAGAAATTATTCCCAATCACCACACCGGAATAATAATAACTATAATAATTCTAATAATCGCCACAGAAGTAGTACACCTAAACATCAAAGACAAATCAATCAAGTACAATCTAATCCAGAAACAACATCAGACCCTCCAGGTATTGATGACACAGTAACTGATACGTTACAACTCAATCAAATAAACTGTACATCATCAGATTCAGAAAGTGATACTGAAAACACTCTTTCTATCAATATGATAAAAGTCGAAAATGACTATGAATCTGTCATATATGAACAACCCTTTTCATCACACATATATGAAAATCAATCAGAATTTCTTCAAAATTATTACACTACACCCATAAATTCCACACCAACGACACAAGAAACAAATGAGATTAACACTACAAATCAAACCAATAAAAATACCAAAACAAAATGCTTGAATACAAACCACATTTATCAAAATATACAAAAAGAACAACCCAAAGAAAAAATTTGGACAATACCATTTCTCTTAGAAAGCCCAAGAAATAAAGAATTTCAACCACCAGACCTTGAAATAGATTTTTTAATTGATTCAGGAGCAGAATCAAACATAATAAACATCCCCACATGGAATGAAATAAAAACCTTACACCCAAAGCTAACACCTCTTGAAACCTCCAGTAAGTTAGCAACAGCACAAGGATCAACATTGATAAACTACGGAAAAATCCAATTATTTCTCCTCCCCACCAGAACAATGGAACAAAGCAAAATTTTAAATAAGCCATTTAAACAAATATTCCATATCACTGATATTAAATATAATATCATTGGAATACCATTTATTTCGAAGTATATACCAACAATTAACATACTAAATAGTAAAATATTAATCAAAGATAAATATACAAAAACAAAAGAAACATCCTTAACATTTTTTCAAAGATTAAATAAACAACCACCATTCTTTTCAAAATTCTACCCGATATTTAACCAACAAAGAAAACACTTGAAACCACTATCAGGAAATATCTATAATTTTTCCATCAAACAAGTTCACCAATATGATAAAGAGCAAAACAAACAAAAATTTTATATGTCAGAATTTGAATTCAAACCTATTCACAAATTTTTCAAAATCACAATCTCATCCATAAAATATTTGAAAAATTCGAATTCAGATATCATTTCCTTACATGTCTATAACAACACACCTTACCAAGTAACATTACCTTTAGGACTTTTAGGATATTGTGAAACCAACGCTACAATATCACCAATACACGAAAAAGCCTATCGCGTAAATAATATACTCCAATTACTAGATATTTGCCAATCTACAATTCTTAATGAAGAATTATCTATAAAAAATATAATAAGTAACGAAAACAGAAATACGGATTATTTCACAAAAACTCCATATTTCAAACCTACATTCAACATAAGTAACTACACAGAGGACCAACAGAAATTTTTAACAATGTTTAATTTCCAACATTCACAAATAACACAAGACGAATTCGAAAAGTTAGCCAAACAGCTAATTAAATATTCATCAGTCTATGCAACATCAAAATTCGATGTTGGAAAAATCAGTTCATCACTACATCTCCCGTTAAAACCAGACGCAGTTTTCAAAAAACAGAGAGCAAGTAAAGTACCAATTCACTTACATGATAAAGTAAACAGATTACTCGACATTTTAGAACAATACAACATTATATCACCAGTAAATAAAGAAGAACAACCAAAAGGCAACACATTTATCAACCATGTTATCATTCTAGCTAAAGGAGAATCATTAAAAATCGTTCTCGATGCTAGATACCTCAATTCACTTATAGATGAATCAAAATGTAATTGGCCCATTGAACCAATACAAGTTATTTTAACAAAAATAAACGGCAAATACTTTACAACCGCCGATATGAATAGTGCATACAATCAAATGCCACTAGATGAACAATCACGACGTTTAACACAATTTGTTATCGGAAACCAACAATATGAATTCAACCGCTTATTCTA
Source organism: Symsagittifera roscoffensis (assembly GCF_963678635.1). Lineage (NCBI taxonomy): Eukaryota > Metazoa > Xenacoelomorpha > Acoela > Convolutidae > Symsagittifera > Symsagittifera roscoffensis. The sequence goes on from NC_087066.1 coordinate 51,423,793, forward strand.
TGGAATATCCATAGGACCAGCAGCATTTTCAGCTTTTATGAGCAAAATTTTTAGACCACTAATACTCAAGAAAAACGCAATCACCTATTTAAGACGATGTTTTTATGCAATCACAAACAAAAGACGAGATGTTCAATGTTTTAGAAAAATATCACCAAATACTTCAGAACGAAAATCTGAAGGCCGCCCCCGATAAATCACACTTCTTTTTGACAAGAGTTAAATTCTTAGGACATAATATAGAAAGAAAAACAATCACTCCATTGAAATCACGCATTGACGCTATTCAAAAACTTCAACCACCAACAAATAAAAAGAAAATCCAAGAATTTCTTGGAATGTTAAACTTTTTAAGTAAATATGTTTATAAAATGCAATTATATCTACGACCATTTTATAACATCCTTAGACAACAAAATAATTTTGAATGGAACACAGAACATCAAACACGATTTGAAGAAATAAAGAAACTTTTAACTGAACAAATTTCAAACACAATTCCAGATTCAAATCAACCATTTTATGCAATGTGCGATGCTTCGAACTTTGGCATCGGTGCAGCACTATTACAATCACATAATGGTACAAATAAAATGAACCTCATATCAGCAAATTCTCGATTATTCACTCAAGCAGAGCTACGACTCTCAACTCTAATGAGAGAATGTACAGCCATAATATATACACTGACAGAATATGAATTTCTGATACTTGGATCAAAACACCCCACAGTTTTATTCACAGACCATAAACCAATCATCTTTCTCTTTACACAAAAATCTAACCCAAACCACCGAGTTTACAGATTTCAACTAATTCTAATGAAATTTCCAAACTTACATATAGTTTGGACTGCAGGAAAAAATCTTGCATTACCAGACACCTTAAGTCGAAATACACCACCTGAATTACTTACACGAAAAACAACAGTTGAAATACCCAAAAATATAAAATTCTACCTTGCAGAAAACGAAACATCACCCCGATTGGAATGCAAATATGCAGTAAAAACTGATATTGAACAATCACAAATAAATAATTTACAGCATTTCCCACTTTATTTAGATTGTCAAAATAATCATTATGAAGTTGATCTACTTGGAACATCAACTTTCAAACCAATCCCATATTCTCAATGGATAAAAAATAACACCCAACAAAAACGAACAAAACAACACCCGCCTAAGAAAGACCATTTTCCACTAATTGAAAAAGAAGATTTAACTGATAAAATAAATTTATCAGGACCACAAACAAATGATTCAAAATACACAATAAATCAAGTTTTTGACCTTCACGACCCACTTGATACAATACCCTTATCTAAATTAGAAATCGAAAACATTTTTCTCCCTCCAACAGAAACGATTACAATTTCAACACTGAAACAATATCAAAATCTTGACCCGATAATTAGACAACTAAAATCATGGCACAAATATAAAACTAAACCTGTCAAGGCAGATTCAACCATTCTAGGAAACAAAACACTCCTCCGATACTTTCGCAAATTTAACAACACAACAATTAACGAAAATACAGACCTTTTAGAGTGTAACCTGAATGAATCTACAGTTCCATGTCTCCCTTTAAGTATGATTCTTATAGCTTTTAATATTTCACATACACAAAATATTAAAGGACACTCTGGATCAGAAAAAACATATTCAAATTTTATACAAAATTTTTACTTCCCAAATGCACCAATTTGGATAAAAGTACTATGCAATGATTGTATAGTATGTCAACTAAATAAACCTTACCCAAATCAAAAACAAATAGCACAAAAACAAGATTTTAAAGGACAAAGTTTGTACTTTAATCATCGTATCTCATTTGATACCAAAGGACCAATTTCACCCTCATCCGAAGGAAACTCCTACATTATGGTAATTGTTGACGCATTTACACATTATGTAGCACTTAACCCAGTACCACATTGTAACGCTTATTACGCTTACACAACACTCTATGAACACTGGATAGCAAAATTCGGACTACCAGAAATCTTAGTTACAGACAACGGTACAGAATTCATAAATAATGAAATTATCACACTATGTCATTTATATAACATTAAACACAAACCACGTACATCTCATGCACCTTGGACAAACGGCTTAGTCGAAGGTATGAACCGTTCATTACAAGAATATCTTAGATGTATCATCAACGGAAATGATACAAAATATACCGAATGGTCAGCAGATGTAAAACTATTTCCCTTAGCATATAATTCACAAATTACGACAACTTTAGGAATGTCACCATACGAAATGGTTTTTAACCAAAAGCCACGCAAACCAATAATGTTTACAGCAAATTCTCATAAAAACGCACAAGTTTATTGTCAACCAAATAAAGACTCAATTTGTTATAACCTACCTTTACATACACACGATGAAGATCATTTTCATCACCCACAAATTCTTAAACTAGCCTCCGGTACACACACCGAATGGATTCTAAATAGAGATAAAAAACACAATGAAATTTATCAAAAAATAACAAAAAAGTTATTACAAAGACAAAACATTAATGAACAAATCAATTCACGTTTTACACCAGCCTCCGATTTAAAAATTGGAACATTTGTTTTAATACCTAATTTTAATACTCAAAAAGGAATTTCTAAAAAATTACAACCCCTTCGAAAAGGACCATACCAAATAATTGCAAAACCCACTGATGTCACATATAAAATTACCGAGTCAAACAAAAAAGAAATCGTTCAACATCGAAACAACCTATTACCTTATTACCCAAAAGAATACGCACTCCGCGAATTAACTCAATTATATTCTTTCACAGGATTAAAAATCATTCAAAATGAACCACATCTGAAAAACACAGAACAAAATGATAACCCCACCGAAAATCAAAACACAAAACCAACCGCCACCAAAAACAATACACAAAACCATAAAGAATCCCCAAAACAAAGAAAAAATAGAAAAATGACCGAACAAATAATACCCCAAGAACAAATTGACAAATCAAAAAATAGAAAAACAACAAGACTCCGAAATCAACCACGTAAAAACTATAAAATATTCATCCCCCAATCTAAAATTTTAAAGAAAGTGGAATTTCAAAAGTAATTTTAACATTATACTTCACTATCTTGAAACCTTCAAATCATTTTTCATTTACATTTTTCAAAATAACATGCTGACAAGTACGCAATAATTCTAGTTCAAAATAGACCAATAGGATTCATCCAATCCGTCACTTTCTCTAACTCAAACTAAGACCAATTAGACGAATCATATAGAACTCCAGGCACATCTATATCTATAACTTTACGACCTCCAGGTCAAAAATAAGCAAACCACTCCAACTTGACAACTAAAATAAATATCACCATAATACCGTACCCCTCCCTTATCTAATAACCCAAAGATCAACAATATTTCCCCAACTCAGACCACGAATACCCCCAAAGCAAATTTGTTAACTTAGCCTAAAGTAACAAAATGAACATTTTAATTAGCCTAAAGTATAAAAATCTCACCATACCCCGGATCATTTGACAAACAAAAATAAAGAAAAAGACGACCTCCCAATCACCATGAAAATTGCCCCCAACAATTTTTTACAAAACTCAACCCACTTGTCAAAAAACTAATAAATAATCCGACCACACTTGAAAATCGCCTCAAACAGAAAAAAATATTCGACCAAGAGATCATTTCTTAAATGCTCTTCTCTCAATCAGTTACTCAAATACTCATAAATCTTAAACATTTTTTTACAATATTCGAAACCTTTATAATATTTCTTTTTGATATACTTGAATCTTTTCTAATAATCCTAATCATTTTTTGTAACATTTTTTTAATTTTCTACACCATACTCGAACTATTCCTCCAACTTTCCAAAACCCTTGATTATATCCACAGGTACGATTTATACAACTTGTCTAAATGATACGAACAATTTTCAGTAGAACTGATATTTTTTTATTGTTTGTAATTTTCATAGCATTCTTATCATCCCTCATTTTGACCATATGTAAATGTATAAAGAAAGCAATCCTCACATTTGCCCTGGCAACAATCCTTCTAATTCTTTTTTTGGAAGAATATTATAATAAACACAAAATTTCTCACTAAAGTAATAATTCAAAAAACTATCAAAAATTGCTACCCAACAGTCACAAAGTCAGTCTTCACCGACATCATCCCAAGATAACCAAACACCATCTTCAATTACTCAAAATCCTCAAACATCTACACGAATTTCTTTTCAAGACAATCCATACACTTTTGAAGAACGACACGCTCGTTTATCAGAACCACTAGAACCAGTTCAACGACAAGCACCTTTAAGCGAACCAACATATAACCTATACCCAACACTACCACAAGAACTAAGTAAAATAAGAAATCCTAGTCAAAACCAAAATACAGTCGAAATAAATAGACAAATTATACATCCTCGACGAAACAGAAATTTTCAAACTCCCCGAGTTCATTTTGATATACCTCAATCCCCATCACAAACCACTCCAGAAAACCCCATTGGTATATTACCAGAAACCCCTACGCTTCTTTCACAACGTAGCACCTCAAGCCTACCATCAGATTACTTAGGTTCAACACCAACATCTGAGCAAATACGTGAAAATCCTTTCAACCCCACAAACCAAACATCACGATTTCCATATTGGACTACACATTTATTTACACAAGGTGAACCAAATTTAGTCAATGACCCCATAGATATTTCTACGGATACAACAACATCCTCATCACTACCAGAAACATTATCACTACCATCAACACCATCAATAAGCCAGATTTCACCACCACCTTTTAACTTAAATTTTCCAAATAATCTCCACGCCAGATATCGAGAAAAATCATCAACAAATATTCCTTTAAGACTAGATTGGAATACATTTACAGCACCTCCACCATTATTTGGACAACATCAAGAAAGTAACCGCCTTCATAACTGGGCACTTAATAGATTACAATATCGCCAAGATATTCACAACGATATCCGTGATCACAATATTCAAATACTCCAACAAAACAGTTTACAATTAAAGTTTGAAATCACAGTTAAGCTAAATAATATTACCCAACATCCCTACCCATTAAACCCACCTAACATAACAGCTCAATCACTACCACCACCGTTTATAACTACTGAAGTAATATACAAATACGACAGATATACCAAAAACACAATTGGCTACATTACATTTTACAATCCATACTCAGGATTATCATACACATGTATATTCTAAAATTATTAATTTTTCTCCAACTCCTTTTTCTAGTAATCTCAAATCAAAACATAAACCCTTCTCCTCGTACAGGACCACAAGATTTATTAGTAACACATTACGATTGTGAAGAAAATGAACAAAAAACACTACATAAATATGCAATAAATCAAGTATCACAATGTGAAACAGAACCACAAGCTATAGAAACCACAGATGTAATAGCTACACTCTATTCAAAAGCCCGAGCAACAACAGTTACAGGTTATAAATTTACAGCAACATTTTCCGAAAAGAAAGTACATTGTTCACAAGTCTCGAACGGAAACAAAAACCGACTTGACCATGAATCATTCTATCAGAGTAATATAGAACGTCTTTTACATCTCAATCCCGACGATTGTAAAAATGAATTACTTAGACTAAACATCACACAAAATAAAAACTCCCAAAGAAAGTTAGTTAACTTTCAAGTTTTTTCAGACTCTGTACATCAATCACAACTTGAAAGACACCAAGGACATATAAAACTAGACGAAAAATACCCGTATAACGGCGCACACGGACGATTAACCTATGACCTACACGATAAACATTGGATACCACACATTGGTATAAATGACCCATCAAACTGCAAAGCAGACACAAAAAATAAAGGATACCAAGAAATAATGTTTTTCGATTGGAAAATACAACTCGAAAAAATACAACTAACACGAGATTTATCAGATAATACAATGATCTATCAAGGAATCCGATTACCTTGTAAAAATGATCAAGGTTATTGCGACCCTACAACGAGAACACAAGCAACAATTGTTTGGTTCCCCGAAGATACATGTACAACATTTCAAGTAGCAAAAATACACGCTCGTATGATAAAATTTCACGAAAAATATTTTATACAATCAATTCCATATGAACAAGTCCATCCATCACGAAAACTAAGTTCTGATTTTAGAAACATAGACAATATAGAAAATAAATTGACACGTTTTCAAATATATCAAGAAACAGAACTTGCATGTAAATACAGGAATCCACTTCACAGAACACAATACTCTGAAATATTAGTTGAATACGAAAGAGGATTCGACATGACCACTGGAAAAGTAAAAATCGACCCATATGCCACAGGTCATCCCCTAAACGAAGGAACATCTTATATACCAGTTAATTTTGAAAAAAGCAACGGACAACCTGGTGGACATCTAAAACCCCATGACACCAGAAGCACACGCTTACAAGAATTATCACTAATGAATACTACATATTTCGGTAATATCCACTATGATATTCATTTAGATATGAAACTAGATTATACAATTAGCCGAATTTTTCAAGAAATGTCACTCTCCGAATTAGAAACACTACACCAACTATGCGAATTAGAACGAACACAAATATTACAATCACTTGCACTAGCAGTATTAAAAATACCCTATGCAGGATACTTATTATCTGGAAATAGATCAAATTTTTTAGACTATGAAGGAAACATCTTATGGTTTTATACTTGTACTAAAAAAGTATCACCACTATACGTTTTTGAAGATAAACGATGTTATAAAAGAATCCCTATCTTTTATAAGAATAAAGTACATTTCGTGGATACACTTTCACGAAGAACCTATTTCTGGGATACCGCAGTCCCATGTGGATCAGAAAACAGCCACAATGTAGTACAACTAAACCCCGATGAAAATAAATATTATATTCTCACTCCATATCCCACATTAATGCAATCACTCAAAAAATTTTCACCAGAAAGCATTCGCGCTATTGCTCGAAACCCAAATATAGACTTACAATCAATAGGAATCTATTCAAAATCAGATATTCAACATCACATTAGAACACAACAATTCCAAGAATTATTAACACAAATGGACACTATACAAAGACAATCAATGGACCAAAATTTACGCAAACTTGCAGAAACCGCAGGATTTGCCGATATCTACACGCAAGACTATAGCGGATATTTTAAAGACATTAAAGATTATATATATCTAAACGGTGAAAAATACCGTCCCCAAGATATATCACCAATTAACATTTTTAGCTTTGTTACACTCAAAAATGAGATCCTCGATTTTCTAGGATGGCCCTACTACATCTTAGAAAAATTGACTATTTTATACGCAATGTTTAACTTTATTGGATTTCTTTTCTCACTTTTAAAAGGAATCTACAACACATGTGCTATACACACACAAGTAAACAGACAAGCAAGCGTAGCACGCATACTCTTTGCAGGATTTTTTGGAATCTTTTCTAAATCTATAAACAAAATTCTTTTAGACGCACAAATAAAAGAATATAACACAAAAATAGCAACACGACAAAATACATACGACGAAGAACATAACAATGTAGACATAACGCCAACGGCACCACAATTACCACCCCTACCAAATAACCATCCACTATCCCTAGTCCCACGAAATTTTCGAAATTTAGCCATCACACATAATCCAAATTTTCGACTCACCACATCACAAAGTCCCATCCAACATATAATGACACACCAGTCACAAGATCAAAATACTTATGAACAAATTATTGAACAACCCCATACCACCGCTTTTCAGTCTCAAAATAATCATTTTTTTAGCCCACGATGAGCCGCCAACTTGGATCACTACACCGATCAAATTCCCACCCAACCAATCTTACCTCTCCAATCCCAATAATACCACTTTTTGCTTTTCCGCCACCCGATTTTCCATCTAGTAATGTAACATCAGGCATGAATTCCGACACTAATTCACACATCTCAGTTTTATATTCCATCTCACAACTCAATAACCCGAATATTGAAACCCCCGATGAATTTGCCGACTCAGAACCATCCCCATCCAATAATTTTCATAACTCTTCTAATTTTTTTCAACCCCCTTTTCAACCCATATTATCCAATAACCCTGACCCGATTACTCCCACACCCTCTTATGCTTCCCAAGTTACCCCAACCTACTCCTCATACCATTCTGACCAATCATCTCATTCACCAGACACCCCCCGAATCTCCCCAGAGCTAGATAATTTTATTACCCTTCAACAACAACCCTACCACCTTAATACCCCAACCATAAACCAAATCTCCTCCACAATAAATTCATCCAACCCCCCTACCCCTACACCCTCTTCAAATTATACTGAATCATTAGCACCATCATCCACATCAACTGAATCTTCACTCAACACTAATAGAGCTTACCGCACTTTTAAAAGAAAGTTCCCCAACCATCCTTTCCCAGCGAAACCAGGAACAGCCCGTGAATACATCAACCACCCCAAGCATACTAACACAAAAGAATTTTTAGCCATCACCTTACCCTCATTCCCACAATACACTTTAAACACCCCCCACGACACTAACGAAACACGCAACTTTGTAGATGAATACGTTTTAATGCCCACTCTCTCTTGGACCTCATATTATCATTTTACTAACCCTCTTTGCTTACCTTTATCTAACACTCACATCGATATAGAGCGAAATACGGACATGCTATATCGACTCACTACACCACTAACCGCTAGACAATTTACTTATGTTGGATATAAAAAATCACTAAAAACACACACTGCACCTAGAGCTAACGAATATACACTCGAATACTATGATCACAACATCATCAGAGCTAACCAAGATCAATTCTTAGACGACGATCGCTTCGCTAATCCACAAATTACCGAGAAATTTTTCATCAAGACACCATATATATTTACACTAAACATCTTCGACCGAAAGTTTGATCACATTATTTCAGAAGCACTAACAGACACACAAGCATACGAAAGCTTTAAAGAACGCTTCCAAATATTTTCACTAACCTTTCATTTCCTTGCACCACACGAAAGAGATTTACACTGCTCACACGATATTATGTTGCGCACTAAACAAACCCACACATATAGTTATTATCGCTTCATCCAAAATCACTTTGACCTACACACACCCTCTAGACAACCACACCATCGTTTTCAATTCATTAATTCCAAATACACTTCACCATTTTTCCTAAATTTCACATATTGCATTAAAGATACTAACCTTCATGGTATTCTTCGCAATTATGATCCCATAACCCAAATGTACATCTTCTGTCCCATCACCAAGACCTTCAACGCCGAAGAATCCCGACCCTTCCTTATCCCGCACGAGTTTGTACAACCTATAGAAATCCCAATTTTAGAATTCATCCACAACACTAAATTCAATCACAAATTATATAATCTAATCCAAAACACACCTTATGAGTTTGCAGTTGGCACTGAAGAACTAACCACTATCAAGGCACTCCAATTGCTTTGGCCACTGCTTCAGACTAAAAATATCATCCGCATCTTAGCTAAACTACTAACAACTTCCGATCTCATCCACGACATCTTCCCCCACGGTTTTTTCCCCGACGACTAACAGGTAAGTATGAATTAAATGAATATTACTAACTAATTAAAATATTAAAAACTCACCATACTTTATTCATGTTTTCTTTAGATTTTTAGCCTTCATCCGACGATCACCTACAAAAACCACAAAAGACAAATAAAAATCGCAAATTTCATCAAACAGATTTCAAAAATTCTATTAATCTCTTACACTTATAAATTTATAAATTTAATACCAATGCAGTAAATTCATTTCTAAAATTTTTCCCACAAGCAGTAAATCTAATTATGATGAAAATTTGTAACTTAAAATTCCCCCATAACTAGCAGTAAATTTCCAAATTCTATGCAGTAAATTAATAAAATGCAAATGCAGTACTAACCTTTTCATATTTTCATTTACTCGCACAGAAATTCTATCCACACTCGCACAGCTCGCCCACGAAGAATTGTTTAAAATAATGAATTTCAGTTTCAAGTTTTCACACTCAACAACTCTAACATATAATAACATGTTTCAAACTTTCCTTTAACCCGGTTGGAAAGGAATCATATACTAAACAAAACTAACCAACGCAGCTTACTAAATACCACAAATCATAGAATAACAGCATGACTAAGAAAAGGAAACCAACGGTACCCAAACCGGATTAACCCAGTTTAAAACTGGATAATTTATTCTTTTGAAGACTATTATAAAGTCTAAGAAAGAAATAATAAAACACAAAAAAGTCGAAAGACAAACCCATACCACAAACAATTTGATTTTTGGAAAAAGGATATAACCAACAAGACATAAGAAAAACCACAACAAACCCAACATAAAACGTTGTCACATAACAGGACCCCTCACAAAAACCGCATGAAATCATACTCCCACTCCTGGCCTAACCCACCAGGAAGGACGTCCTGAGCATGCTCTATAGCCGGCCTAACCCACCGTGCTACATCCACGCTTTGTGACCACACCTCTATTTTTAATAAGAGCTACTCAAGTGTGAGTAACTCTTCAAAATAACCGAACTAAAACAAAAAGCTTTTGTGAAAACAACTAACTAAAATCATAATAAAAAAATATTAAACTAATAAATGTTTTATAAAATGTAAATTACATTATGCAATACATAGATCAGAATACAACACCAAGGACGAACATCTAAAGACAAAACGACCCCACTACGCTCGAGAGAGAATGGCCAACCACAATCGATATGCCACTCACAATCACAACTCGAAGGATTTAGAGTACGACTTGACTTCGCAGAAAAGGACTTCATTGAACTAGACCAATGACCACCTCGATGTTCAAGTATACGTACAGATCCCAGTAACCAGGCATCCCCTCCACGCACAATCTCCACGCCATTCCCAAACTAGATCAGACACAAAAGAAGTTCTCCACGCAGAACAGAAAAACCTGACATAGCAAACCATTCTGAAATCAGATTTGAGTTTGTTGCAAAGACTTAGTCGTTGTCACTAGAAGACACAACGTCTTATGTCTCTAACTCCAGCTTCCTGGAACTTCTTTAACAAAAAGGAAACAGAAGAAATATGATGTTCGCCAAACACCAACGTCCATCATCCATCCTTCGAATTGCAGAAGAACTATTCTAAAAAACTCTGTAAAACCCGGATGGGTGGAACCTGATCTAAACTACATTTTATGATTGGATAATTTAGATATTTTACCAATGAAAGTATTTAATATTAACCAATCATGATCCATCTAACTAACAACCCACTTATTTGTAAGTGCTGAAGTTACTTGTAATTTCAGCACCAGAGAGATTTGAATTTAACTTAGAAATTAGTTGGACTCTCCCGAGCACTTCAGCAGCCGCAATAAACCAGTATACCCTAGATCTATTGAGCCTAGCAGAGACTAGTTAAACAACCTGAGACTAGATAGTATAAGAGTAAGATTAGGATCGGTATTAGACTAAGAAGTTGCACGAATCTATCCGGCCGAAAATAAGATAGCGTGACGAGCAGACGGTGTACCCTATCCGAAATTACTCTATGAGTTAACCAAAACGGTTCTAACTCACTTTTTCCACTTAAAAAGGATGCCCTCTTTGATATAATTTAACTATGCCTTTTTTTTGGCTGATATACAAGCTGTGTTGTTAAGTCTAAGGACTCTCACGGTAAGACGAATAATTTCTCGCGGTGTTTATCATTATAAACAAATTGAAAAAAGAATTCATATATGATGGAAAGACTCGAATCAAAATTTATGTATTGTGTATCACGGACAAAACAAGTCTGGCATGAGTCGCAGCGAGCCCAGCACAATTTTTTTGGGGTCGTCAAATCAAAAAATGTTTTAGTTGAGATCTTCAAAATATACCAAATTTGATTAGAGACGACCAAAACTTAGAGTTAGCACCTCGAGCCGGATCTAGACTCTTATCCAAAGAAAAGTTTTCATTCCCTATATTTTTGAGGAAAATAACATTTTCAAGTTTTTTATTCCATCTATTATAATTATCTCTTATAGTGAACGTTGTGGAACTGACAATAAAGCAAAATGCCAAATCTACCGTGCGATTGATGACGTCATCGAAAATATTGTGGAGAACCTCTTCAGGGATTACTTCGAGTCATGGTTCGCCAAATTAACCAATCAGAAGGACTCAGCCGAAGTAAGGCGGTATAGCAACTTTAAAAAAGACCCATTTTTTGTCTCATTCTCAGCCCAGAAACTCTCAAATCAGAAAATGATTGATTTCTGAGCCACTCTCCCCCTTTTTACAAAATTCATATATCCCTAGCTGTTGAATAAATTCCTTGTAAGAGTGACATTTCGATACTAGATATCGATGGGACGGCAGTTAAAGAGATGCAAAAGTAACATGAAGATCTCAGTCAAGGCCGCGGCTCTCCGTAAATTTTTACAGGGGTGGATTTAGGGGGGGGGGGGGGGGGTTTACGCTTCCTCTCCCCTCCCATCCTCAAGGATTCGAACCCCTGGTCCCTCTTTTAGTTCTTTTAGAGAAATCCATTTTTGGCTGACCTACCCTAAAATTTTTATTATTTATAATTATTTTTTAGAGGGAGCGCGCGCCAAAAAAAAGAGGTTTTAATCAAAATCTTCCGAGAAATGCTCAAAAACAGCTTTTTTGATCTGTTTTTTTTTTCAAAAAATTGCCTGCTGCGCCCAAAGTTTTGTAAAAATACGATCAACCACTGTTCTGGGAGCATTCGGAAACTCAATTTGGTCGACCCAAAAAAAGGCCGACTAAATTTTCATTTTTTTTTTTGAAAAATTACACCCTTAAGAAATCCTAGATCCACCCGTGAGTTTCTGGTCTTTCACTCCAGAATAAGACTTGAAATTGCGAAGCCAAACTGTGCACTGGATAGACGCACAATTTTGTGTCTGTATGTTCCTGGATTCCAGAAACAAATCTTTAAATATGTTCCAAAATGTAAGTGGATTCCACTAACAAAATTTCAGTGGATTCCGCATAGAAATTCTTGTAAGGTAAATTTTGTCGGCACATTCCTTTGTTGCGGATCCGCAACAAGCATGTAAAGCTAGTTGTTCTGGATTCCGGAATGGTAAGTGGAATCCGCAAAAGTAACTGGAATCCGCAAAACTTGTAAGGGGAATCCGAAAATGTCAGCGAGTTCCGCAACTGTGTTTTTACTGAGCTTGCATTGAACAATTAAAAGCTAGAGGTCGAATTACTGTCTATAGCAAAGCGCAATTTGAAAGCAAGGACTTATCCATTGTCAGTGGAACCCATAACTGCATCTTATAACTTGGTTAACTAAATCGGTGGATGTCAAGTTTTCAGTATCGATCACCCGATGATTGAACGATGGGATGATTTTTTGGGATCGGAAAACACAACGAATGGCATTAATTTAGGGTTCAGATTTGAAATGGTACAGTATGTGGCTCAGGTGGTTCAGAAATTATCATCAGTGGTTGAGATGAGATGGTTCACTTGGTTGAGAAATCATCATCACTCATCAGTTTTTCAGTGCTTGAGATGAGATGATTCCAATGTTCATTGCGATAAAGAACGGCTCCGTTGTATTTTTTGAAGTTTGATCTGAAACATCCTCTGAAACACTGTATTAAAGCAAGGACTTATCCATTGTCAGTGGAACCCACAACTGCATCTTATAACTTTGGTTAACTAAATCGGTGGCTGTCAAATGTTAAGTATCGATCACCCGCTGATTGAACGATGGGATGATTTTTTGGGATCGGTAAACACAACGAATGGCATTATTTTAAGGTTCAGATTTGAAATGGTACAGTATGTGGCTCAGTTGGTTCAGAAATTATCATCAGTGCTTGAGATGAGATGGTTCACTTGGTTGAGATATCCTTATCACTCATTAGTATTTCAGTGCTTGAGATGAAATGATTCCAATGTTCATTGCGATAAAGAACGGCTCCGTTGTATTTTTTGAAGTTTGATCTGAAACATCCTCTGAAACACTGGATTAAAATATCCTCTTTTTCTTAAAACTGAAAAGAAAACTTATACAAGCGCAAAAAAATTACAGGACGAAGTTCAACGAGCACAGAGATTTCCTCATGATCACAATCCGATCCCATATAATTGCATGCCGAGGTAGATATGCCGTCAAAGATAACTACGGAGATGTATTTCGACATAATATGGCCGAGTCCGCACAGAAATACCTTATGACTTGAGATGAACAACTTGAACTGTTTACTGTTTGTTGTTATGACTGTTTTTTTATTTGAGCTCTTCAAATTCACCTTAATTTGCCGATATGTTTTTACTGTATGCAGTGTGTGTTATGGTCTGAAAACTATGCCGGCCCATCAAAGCTGCTCATAGGGAGTAAATTATATCTTTGAAATAATTTTTAACTTGTTCATGGGGAGTAAATTATCTTTTCAATAAATTAATTTGAGTAAATCCGTTTTAGATGAAAATTAACAAAACTTGAACAAGTACAGCTAAAATAAAAGTTAATTTTTAAAACATAAAAGTATGTTCCTGAAAATTTTGCCTTATCGAACTATATATCGCAATATGAAAACACTCAAAAAGGCTAAATTTAAACAAACTTATTTTAATTGAATGATTGAAATGAATTGCTGAAATTAGATGAGTTTAATTCAGTTTTTTCAATTTGTTCAGTTTGCAGGAACTGAATTGATGGCAGGAATTGAGATCAAAATTAGGTTGACGGGAATTTAGATCGAATTTAGTATGTTTGACAGGAATTGAGATGGAAATTTTTTGTATAAATGACTGGACTTAAGATCGAAGTTGGGTTAAGGGAATTGAGACCGAAGTTGGTTTAAGAGGAATTGAGATTGACAGGTATTTCAAACGCTAGCTGATCAAATTAGTAATCCTAATTCAACAGTAAAACATATGTGATTTTTGTACCTAGTAACGAATCAATCTTTTAGCAAAAAGGGGTAGTTAAAAAGATTCGTCTCTATATCCATGCCCCCTGTGGTCCCTTGTACCGTTCTTACACTCCCATAAAATTATAATTCAGCTATACATTTATAAATTATACAGCTATACATTTGGCGAGTTTTTTAAGCGGCAAAAAAAGTCCCCTCCTTCCTTCATAGTGTGAGGAGGGAGAGGGTGGGAGTAATTGATAACTACAGAAATTATAATGTTATTAAATTTTTCTTCTGCTTTTGAGACAGCGGATGAGCTGAAAGCGTACACATTCCAATTACTCCGAAACTTGTACAGAAGGGTAGTTCACGTGGACTCTGCTCTGTTTGCATGTAACAGATTGACTCCAGTGCTGACTGAACACATGAAACAGATGAACTCCGTCAGCTATGATGTCCAGTCGGGCCAGAATGTCCGGGCATTTCAGGTCAGTCCTATAAAGTAGTAATTGTTTTGAATTGGGACCTAACTAAACAATCTCCCTACTACTTTTTTGAGAGACGTAGTAATGTCCTTTCCTACCCCCTTTTCATCAAAGGGGGTGAAGGTTTTCTTCAGTAGATAAAATTAGACGATATTTTAGGCCAATCAAAATGCAGCAAAATTGGAATTTTCACACAAAAGCTCGTCATAACTTACTGTTCAATTTAAAGGGCTGGAACTTTTGGAGTAGATACAAAATTGAGGAAATTAAAGTTGAAAGACTGATGCCTAGTGATTTATCGGAAAACCGAAGCCCAAGTATTCAATCACCAATGAGAAGTTCTTGCAAAACGCAAAAAACTGCAACCGAGATCATATACAGAAGTATTTAAAGTTTTGTACCTTTTTTTTATACATATATCCTAAAACTTTATGCATGGCGAGTTTGTTTTGATTTTTGAAATTTGTTATTTGATGTTTTACATTTCTTTGTTAAAGTGTTAAAAGCCTTCTGATTCTAATCAAACTCGAAAAATTTTTTTTTGATCTAGTCTCTTTGATCTAAATCAACCAAATGATCTTTGGCTGAGTTGTCTGCATTTGAAATTGACTCAATTGTCTGTGGCTGAAGTGTCTCTGTGCCATCTATATGGCTCTGTCTGTCTTGTTTCAACAAATATATCTGTGATTGCCCAATGGTTTTTGCTTTGGCAATTACAGCTAAGAGTTTAATGAAGAGTTTAAAACTTTCGCTTTAATTTGGTTCGTTGTACCTTTTTTTATACATATATCCTAACACTTTATGCATGGCGAGTTTGTTTTGATTTTTGAAATTTGTTATTTGATGTTTTACATTTCTTTGTTAAAGTTTAAAAGCCTTCTGATTCTAATCAAACTCGAAAAATTTTTTTTGATCTAGTCTCTTTGATCTAAATCAACCGAATGATCTTTGGCTGAGTTGTCTGCATTTGAAATTGACTCAATTGTCTGTGGCTGAAGTGTCTCTGTGCCATCTATATGGCTCTGTCTGTCTTGTTTCAACAAATATATCTGTGATTGCCCAATCGTTTTTGCTTTGGCAATTACAGGTAAGAGTTTAATGAAGAGTTTAAAATTTTCGCTTTAATTTGGTTCGTTGTACCTTTTTTTATACTTATATCCTAACACTTTATGCATGGCGAGTTTGTTTTGATTTTTGAAATTTGTTATTTGATGTTTTACATTTCTTTGTTAAAGTGTTAAAAGCCTTCTGATTCTAATCAAACTCGAAAATTTTTTTTTTGATCTAGTCTCTTTGATCTAAATCAACCGAATGATCTTTGGCTGAGTTGTGTTCATTTGAAATTGACTCAATTGTCTGTGGCTGAAGTGTCTCTGTGCCATCTATATGGCTCTGTCTGTCTTGTTTCAACAAATATATCTGTGATTGCCCAATGGTTTTTGCTTTGGCAATTACAGCTAAGAGTTTAATGAAGAGTTTAAAACTTTCGCTTTAATTTGGTTCGTTGTACCTTTTTTTATACATATATCCTAAAACTTTAGGCATGGCGAGTTTGTTTTGGCTTTTGAAATTTGTTTATTGATGTTTTACATTTCTTTGTTAAAGTGTTAAAAGCCTTCTGATTCTAATCAATTTTGAATTTTTTTTTTGATCTAGGCTCTTTGATCTAAATCAGCCGAATGATCTTTGGCTGAAATGTCTGAGCTTTTTGGCTGAGTTGTCTGCAATTGAAATTTACTCAATTGTCTGTGGCTGAAGTGTCTCTGTGCCATCTATATGGCTCTGTCTGTCTTGTTTCAACAAATATATCTGTGATTGCCCAATGGTTTTTGCTTTGGCAATTACAGCTAAGAGTTTAATGAAGAATTTAAAACTTTCGCTTTAATTTGGTTCGTTTTTTCAAAAGTTTGCCAGAAAAACTTTTACAAATCATTTCTCGTTTTCCGAAAGAGCTTGGAAAAGCATTTGTCGACCCCGCAAAAAATGAAAAAACGGATCTTTTTCCATCACCCAATTTCAATTTCTTACAAGTAAATTGTTGGTTCTCATAATATGGTTGTAAGGAAAATTTTGTTATGATCATCTGTTCTGAAAAAATTGGTAGTTTTAGGTGCATGTCTGCTTGGAGAATGAGAAAAAAGAGCAAGAACACTTGAGGTGAGACACATAGAGTATTCAACATACTTATTTAATAAGAAAAAAATCAAGATCTTGATTTCAAGCAAAAAAATGATTTGCAAGCAAAAAGGCTGCAGAGAAATATGCTTTCAATAGTTTTGGTCACACCTCTTAACTGTCGAGAACCAAAACAAAAAACAAAAAAAATTGTTCTTGTCAAATCCAAAAAAAAGGATAGTCGGTTACTGTGCAAGTACTATAGCAAAAACTGTTCCGACCATAGTCTTTTTCGACATATTTGACATTTATAGTAAAATGAGCCTATTGGGCAATAAATTTTGTTGAAAAATGACAAGAAAAATTTTTTTAAAACAATTATGTCGTTTGAATCACGACTGAAAGAGCTTCAATTTGATCTCTCACTCAACTCATTTTGCTGAGTATTTGAGGTATCTCATTTTGCGTGGAAAACAAAAAGAAATATATAACTAAAACACACCCGAATACAAAATTCCTCCCCATTTTTCAAATGGTCGGAACAAAAAGTTTACTGCTTCTTCGTTAAAAAGTTATAATTATGCTAAAAACAAGTTTATGGAAAATGTTTGTCTTGAACAGAGTTGATTGAAACTCAAAAATGAGCCGAATGTATAAACCAGCCGATCGTTACGTCCAAATATGTAGAAATTTGCATGAATTTTGCAACTATTGCATAACTGAGATCAAGTTAACATCCTTCTCCCGGGAAGACAAAGTTAAGGTCTTCCACCCCAGCATTTAATTCGGATTGAGTTTGATAAGCGCTCCTATCCCACCAAACAGCTTTGGGGGATGTCAATTTGGTCCCAGAACTGTTTTATAATTATTATGTAACAGCTCTATTATTTCGGCTAGTTCTTTGGCAGCTGGTTATTACTTCGGCTGGTTTGTTTACCACCTGTTTATTCAGTCTAAATATGAAGACATCTTTGTTCTGTTCTTAGAAAACTCTCGTCTCTATTAGTACACCTGTGTGCTCCTCAAGATCTCCTCCAAAGCGACTTGAACCAGTTGGTGATACGTGAGCTAGTGACAAAGTATGTCTTGTGTACCATGGTAGACACTATGTCTCAACCAGAGTTTATCAACAGGTGAAGTATTACAATGGTTAAGTTTTTATTGTAAAAGTTTGCTTGCTTAAGAACTTGAAAAAGTTTGGAGATAATAGCAGCTAAACAGGGGCGGATTTTCTGGAGGGGGGGGGGGGAGGGGAGGCGAAGGCCTTTTTTCAAGGTTTTGGCCCCCTCACCAACAAAAGGTCCCCTCTTTGGTCTTTGGTTTTATTTTACATCATCCATTCTCGGCTGACCAATCCTGAAAGTTTCTAAAGGCGTCTTTGGCGTTAAAATCTACTAATTTGAAAAATTTTAAATTTTGGTCGAAATTCAGGAAGTGCGCAAAAACGGCAATTTTGACCGTTTTTTTCAAAAACTTGTTTGAAAAAATGGTTTTTATAGTGTTTTGGAAGCGCTCGGAAACTCAATTTGGTCGAGCTGGAAAAAAAATGTTCGAAAAATACCATTGGGTCCGCGAGACAACAACCTTTTTGTAACTTTTGTATCATTTCAGACTCATTTGTGACTACTTGATGCGAGAGGACACCAACAAGAACAAACTTCCAAAGGAACCATCGTACAGAACCATCAACGAATTCGTACAAGGCAAGACACAATCTAGCATTAACAATCATAACCGGTAACGCTCTGCTAGTAGCGGAGAAGGTTCCAAAAATAAATTTTTAAAAGTGGGAAGAAGAATTGTCTTCGGATGTGTTTTGTTCTTCCATCTGTGGTACAGTAGCTGCAGCTGCAGCCAAGCTACAGTAACCTTGAGGAGTGCACATGTCTAACTATATATATATATTGTTACTGTTGTTTCAAGGTCATATTATTCTGACCTTAAATGTAACATGACTGAATTCAGTTCGTCCGTACGCAGTTACGGAACTTAGATTGTGTAGAAAAGAAAGAAAAAAGATTTCATATTAATTAAACTTCTGAAATCTACATTTTGTCTTCTCTTAGTAACCTTAGCAACCTCTTAGCAACCAGCAGGATTCTTGTTTCAAGACAATAGAGCCGACATGGGTATTCCTGTGTTTTGGACTTCAGAAAATTCGGATCCGACATGGAATTTTAAATTTTGGTTTGATCAATTTCTATTAGCCGTGACAGTAAAGGAAAATGTGAACCCAGAAGTGCTGTTATAGGACCCAAAAGCCGTCATAGAAGAAACAATCCTTCGGCCAGAAACAACAAGAACAAATCAGGACGCGCAAGCAATAAAGAAGGGGATAAATTAATGAGAGACAAAGTCGTGTTAGAAAACGAAGAGAGAAGAGAGCGAGGACCAAAGGTGGGGCACAACGTGCTCTACAAGGAAGTCCAAAAGCGACTCGCTTCGAGACTAATCCTAGCATTAGGGACAGAAGGGAAGAAAAGTTTTGTTCAGAAAAATCCTCATACAGAATTCTCCAAGCTTGAGTTCCGGGAAGTGGTGACATTAGCTAAAACCTCATTCGAAAAAACGATAAGTATAACATATGAGATGTACAAACTGTTCACGAGAACACAGTATGCAGGAAATTCGTTGGAATCTTTTCACGCTGCCTTGACTGCACAAGCAGCAACAGTGGAGCTAGCCACACCAGAAGACGAACTGGTTAGTGATTTATTTATCTCGAAAACGAAAAACACAGTATTACAAGGTATATTGACATTTCGAGACGTTTTCATAAAACAAGGTCCTGAAACGAGCGCTAAAGTTTGAACAAAGCAAGCAGACGACCCAAGCACTCCTAAAATCTTAAGCCATTACTGCAAGTGCAGGAAACTTCATTGGTTCGCAAGTGGAACATTATTATGGAAAGTGGCAACAGGGGAAAAACAGCAAGCGACCAAACAGATAATCATATAAAAGGAAAATACGCAATGTCAGAAGCAATACGAGGCCACGGTCAGACCAGAAACTGAGTACAAGATGTGGGAAAACATTTGGGGAGGGACACTTGAAGAGTTGTCCAGCGACGGGGAAAACGTGCAAAAACTGTAATAAGCCAAACCATTTTGCTAGAATGTGCCGATCACAACAAATAAACGACTTGACGGATGGAATATTTCAGACCAAGGTAATCGAATTGGACGATATGTCTGTGGAGCAAATAGAAGATTATATTGCGGATCGAATGAAAAAAAGAATAAATTGAAACACAGGGTGCAGAGAAGCTCAAAATGTAAAGAAAATTGACATAAGGAGAAACTCCCAGTCGGGACAAATAAAAGCACTAAAAGCATTAGTCCGAGTTGATATCCAGATTATCAATATGACTATAGATACAGGGAGTCCATTGTCGTTTCTCAATTGGAAAACAACTAATCAAATCTTGAAAGGATCTCCATAAATAAAAAATCATTCCAGCGGAATGATTAAACTTGTCAGCGGAGTTTGTTGATTATCATAAGCAACCAATCTTAATTCTGGGAGCACTGAAAGCGGATATCAGTTCAGCTGGATGGGAGGTGAAAGGAGTATCATTCTTAGTCACTGAACGCCGCACAAGATGCATATTGGGGTTATATCTACAGGGCAAAGTAGGAATACACACAACCCAAAAGACGGCACGCACAGAAAAACCGAGGTTTGACGTGCTAGTATGCGAGCATTCACAACGTAGGAAACAACAATTTTTTATGAAAAATTTTCTGACCTTTTTAATCGACAACGTAAATGAAAAAATCATGTGGTGAGTACAAAATTTAAATACCCACTATGTTCGATACAAGAGAAGGGTCGACGAATCCCTTTTCATATTCAGGACAAAGTCCAATCGGTATTAACAAAATTGTTGTCAGAAGGGCACATAAAAAGCTGGATGTATGCACCAGTGATTGTTTTATTGCCCCCATAGTCATTTCTGTCATTACTGTCTCTATTAAACTGGCAATCAAATCAGTTCAAAGTGAACAGGGATCGACCGGAACGGAAGCGTTTTAGCATCAAGATTTTCAAAATTGAAATCAAAGAGTTCATGCAATTTATTTCAATCAAAGCAGTTGGTCAAGAGAATCCCGAAAAATTCAGAAAAAAGAAATAAAGAAATGGACAAGGACACAAATAAGACCTAGAAAGACAAGGGAAAGAAGACGGTGAGGATCAGTGATAACAAACAGTGCGGTGGGCATAATCAGGTGACGGAAGAAGTCATGGAAACGACTTTCCAGCGAACGCGGTTTATTAAACGGGGAACGGAGACAAACAAAGAGGCAAACTCGGATAGCTCGGACTCGGAAAACCCATATGCTGAGTGGAAAACACTGGGAAAACACATAAGAAACCAAGAGGAGACTGGAGCTTCTGCATCAGCGGTTGGGTTTAGCAACACTGGAGCTTCTTCATCGGCAGTTGCAATTAAGGAGTCTGGAACTTCTTCATCAGTGGTTGCGAAGAAAAGGATACCAAATGTAGTTTCGTTTCTTATCGGCTTGGAAAGATTGGACAGACCGGGAACTATGCTTGAACTGGATGCTTACTCGGAAATGATTAGCCCAAACGCGGAAGAAAACTGCAGCGACGAGACTGATAGAGTACCAATCGTGGAGGTTGATCTCACGGCCGATAGCCCAGAAGAAAACAGTCAAGAAGTCAGTTTGGTTTCACGACGCATCAGCCATAACTCACGGAAAGAGTATTTCCGGGAAGACAAGAACGATATACCAGGAGGGCTCGACAATCTTATTCGACAGGAATTAATTAGCGGAACTCATCACGGAGAACTTTTGGATGGACCGACTTTGCAGAGTTTTTGAAAGAAACGACCGCCACAGCTTTGAACCCATGGGTAATCAGTTAAGTGTAGTGGACGACTGTATCCTGGTGGACAATAGGCTGGTGGTACCATGTCAGTTGCGCCCAGCGGTTCTAAAAAAAATTCGTCAAGGTCATCCCGTTCAAGAAGCTATGTTGAATGTGTCCCACTACTTGTGGTGGCCGCACATGCACGAAGATATAGTCAACCTGGCTGAGGAGTGTAGAAGCTGCACCCGCTATGGTTAGAATGCTAAATATATCATTCCTAAAAGTGCAGCCAAACCGCTACCATTGCTAACGCAGCCGAGTCAGGAAAAACAATTGGATTATGCAGGACCGTTGGAAGATCATAAAGGGAAGAAAATATACTGGTAGCGATAGACCGGTATTGAAAATTTCCGTCTGTGAAAACTACCAAATCTACTGGTGGAAAGTCATCAATTATGTTCCTACGTACTTACATTGACAAACACGGAATACCGGAATCGATAAAAACTGACCAATTTTCCGGGTTCAAGGGTAAAGCAATGAAAAAATTGTCTACAGAAAACAACATTAATCAAAAATGTTATCCGGTAGGAGATAACCGAGGATGTGGGTCAGTCGAACGATCTATTCAAACCATCAAGAGAAGACTGGGAGTAATGCATCTGGATAAAAATGTCGCATCAATAAAGCTTTGACTTAGTACAATGATACGAGATCTTAGATGGACTAAATAAAAAACTATACAGCGCTCTCCGTTCGAAGATCACTTTGGACGTCTTCCAAAAATTGAATTTAAAATACAAAGGGATAAACTTTTGTTTAAATCCGACCGTTTAGATGAAGAACACTTGGAGAGATCGGCACTCACGGCTTCTCAGTTGAAGAAGCGAATCGTTCAATCGCAAGAAAATGTGAAGATCGTGTCTAAAGGAACGAACAGTCGAGATGTCAGCCAACTGTTTGGGCAGCATATAGAATCAGTGAAAGACAAAGATCATGTCAAGGCGATGAAATTCCTACTTGAAGCCAATGGACGTTGGAATGCCACCCGCAGAGACGCATCGGCCAGCGATATCCGGCGGATAGTGGAAGAAACGAAAACCATTAATCCGCAACTGCGAAAAGAGCTTTTGTACTCGTGGGAGAAAGGTTTTATAGAAGATGAACGGGTAGAGCAACACAGCGCTTTGTCACCGATTTTGCTCAGAAAAGACAAGAACCGAAAGAGTGGGAAGTCCCTCGCAAATCTGTTGAAGTGAATTGTAACTTCTGAAACGCCGTCTACTATCAAAACAGCAGCGGGGGCAATTTATCGCAAAAGTGATTTTGTCCGATCGAAAGCTAAAGTAAACCATCCGGAAAAACAGATGAACCCGAGAAACGCAAAGAATATGAAAAGTGATGAAAATAAACACAAACAACAAAAGAAAAATTTTAGTCCACAACTATGGACTAAATCTGTGAAAAAGGCGAAGCCTTATAATGCCGGGCAGATTTTGAGCGTGCGGAAACATCAGTACGACAGTAGCCCTATGACAAAAAAATAGAAAACCTACAGTTCAGGAAAACCGTCGGTCGAAAGCTGCTTCAGCAGTCGTCAACGGCAAATACAACACACAACACATCGCATCAAGTCCAGGTTCATCGGAATGAAGCATCACAAAGTTGTCCACTCCGATCAAACAGCCGGTAAAGTTGAAAGAAATCAGCCGCCAGACCACTCCAGAGCCAATACTGGAGGCCTTCCAGAATCAAAATATGACAAAAGACGAGTGGGAGAAGATATCGGACCAGGTACTCACACGCGGGGTGCAGAAAACGGCGGAAGATATACTCATATCTAGGGACAGTGATCAGGAAGCGTTGGAAAGCCAGATGGATACACCACCAGGATTCTCAGATGAACCAAAAAAGACAAACATGATACTGCAATCCCGATTAGACGTAGTGGCGGCCAAACGAAGAACCAGGGACCCAAGAGGTACGATGATCCCTCTAAGCATTCAGTACGCTTAATATGTTCGGAGGACGGTATAACGGACCTAAATAAAACAGCTCTGGAGGCGTACCGCCTCAAACTCGCCATGTTTGAAACTGGAACGAACAAACCTACAGAATCAAAGCTGGGTCTTCTCGAAAGACATCTTTTCGGAGGAAGTTCGGATATGCATCGTTTGATATGACGCGATGATGACGCACAAGAATGAATGGAGACTGAAAAAAAAAGAGCCAAGGGACTCAATTTGTTAATAACACATTAAGCTGAGCTTGAAAACTCCTATTGTATTCTTGAAATTTTTTTTGTGATAATATAAAAATTTAATTGCGAGGCCAAACTGTGTATTTTGTAAATTGTAATTGGATTCCGCAATTTTGTTTATCTTTTTTTGTACTTTCGTTTTCCAGTGCAGAGTTCCAGCACGTACCGTAGTTTTTTATTTTAACGCAAAACCAACCCATAATCAAGTACCACAAACAATTCAATTGTTTACTAGAATGGTTGAGTGATATATCATATTGAAGCATTTTCAGTCGTCACTCGAACGACATTACATTTGGAAAAAAAATTTTCAATGAGAAAATAGGTCTAAAATAAACGCGTTTTAGTCTAATTTCGAGGTAGCCACCGAGTGAAGAGATCCAGAATCGTGGTAAAACGTAACTCTACTTTAACTTTAAGTTTATTTTTCTTGCTATTTTGTAATTTTCAACCTTTTTCCTATAACTCAGTCATGGTGGCCAGTCAATAAGCAGAATGGTCTAAGAGCAGAAAAACAGAAAAATATCAACTTTTATAAGCTATTCGGTAAATTAATTATCTGAAACATCAATAATACCAACGCAACGAACATTTTATGCACAGTTTGAGTAATTTAATCAAGAATTTGAAAAAAAATATAATAAAAAAATTTAATGAAATTAGACAATTCATGCATAATTTATTCGTTTTCTTGGTATTTTTTAACGATTCTAATAATTGTATTATCAAATAGCCCATATAAACCAATATAAGTCAAAGTTTTTCTGTTTTTCTGCTCTTGGACCCATTCTGCACTTGGACCATTCTGCTTATTGCTCCGCCTCCCTCAGTCATACCCTCTATATAAAAAAACTAACAGTGAAGCTAGTTTCAAACGAGTACATCGGGCAAATAACGCAAAAAAAAATTCAATTAGGAATTGAAAATTTACTTCAACTACAGGAAAAATAGTTTTGCAAGCTTCCTTTAACACTTCCTCGGCTACGAAAATGCTAAAAGTAATCGGAAGTTGTCCTCCAAAAAATGCAAAAAAAAAGTATTTTGCTTCAATATTGATGTGGGGACCACTTGGCAGTTGAACTAAAAGCTTACGTAGCTACCAAGCTAAGAGCTGTACATGTTTCAACGTCGTTGGCCTGTCCGTAATATCAACGTTTCCAGAAATTCCTAAAAAGTGTAATTGGACTTCTATAAAAACAAATATTGCGTGTTAACTGAGGTTTTTGCTACTTACCAATCAATTGAAAAATCCAATCGGGGTTCCAACAAGACAAATATCACCCAAAAAAAGAAAAAACAAGCTAACGATGAAGAGCAAAACCAACTAACACGGCAAAAGAACGGGAGAGGGTTGAGGTTCAACGTTTCCCATACACCATCGTCAAAATTCGACGTTTCAACTGCTTCATCGGCCAAAACCTAACCACTTATGCTAAAGCAGGATATGAAAAAGGCGCCACCGTCAAAAAGAGCTTCAACTAGGGCGATAACAAGTGTGCTCTCGTAAAAAATGGAATGCGATAACTATCATGACCATACGGAAAAACAAGAAAGATGGTACGACAAAGCAGACAACAACAGAGGATGCACTATCTATAGGCGAATGGGGATGGGATCTATGGCGAATCAACTGGAACGAAATGATACAAACCAAAATAAGGCATGCCTGCAGTTCCTGAAGAGCATGAACGTGGGGAAGAGCAATCAAAAAGATAAAAGAGAACGTTGAGGTTATCGAACTGTCGACAGGAAGCGAATCTTCGGGCATCCAAGAACGTAGGACCCCGGTAACGTCGGGCAGCAAGAATAAGAAAGAATCAGAGGGGGGGACGAACAAGCGGCAACCTAGAAGCTACAAGAAGGCTGAGCAATTAACAGGATCGACGCCGAGAATGAAATTAAAAAAAAAAGAGAAGCACGAAGGAAAACGAAGAGAAGGGACCGTAAGGCCAAACAGCTACAAGAGCGTAGAAATGAGAGTAGAGTATTGGGTAAAATTATTTCATAGTAGAATGAGAAATGAATCCCATACCCTACAAGCTCTTTTAAGTTTTGAGCGTATCCAGGGGAGTTTTATCTCTCCGGATATATATCTCCGATAATTTATATTAAATTTATACTTATTGTTCCGACTTTCGATAGGAAAATAACGGAATATTTGTGCTCGGGGTGGGTTTTTTTTTCTTCAGACAAATTTCGACTTTTTAACTAGCCTTTTTTGACGGAGTTTTTTCATATCATTCAAGAAATGTTGTTGTCCTGAGGTCAAATTTGAAAAGATATTTCACTTGTGATCATTTTTCATAAAGTTATGGGGGTTTACAGATTGCCATTTTGGCCAATTTGGGACAATTAACGCGCGATATATTTCGCGCTATTAACGCGTAAGCGGAGAGTTATTCCGTCTTCAAATCGTTCCAAGTTGGTTGAAAGAAGCTTATTTTCCATAAGTGATTTGTTACAAGGAGCGAAATCTATCGTTTTGTACTTTATATGGCGTGTGGTGGGATGATTTTCATGAAATATTCCAAATTTTAGAAAAAAAATTTCATTTTATTTTTTCTTTTATTTAATTTTTTAATGTTATACTGCTCCATAAAACCTAAAAAAGGCAGTCGAAACATTCAGGGCTTCGCCCTGATACGAGCAGTCTTGTTTATACAATACGTTTGTACATCTAAAATAAATGATTTCAGCTTTATGTTCGGCCTTGAAAGCCACCCGCACCGAGCGCCCATGGATTCTAATCGATTATAATGGATTCCCGAGACAAAAATAATTGATTATAATCCATTACGGATGTAAAATTCAGACCACGAAATCGATTATATAGCCATTATCATTGATTATTTTTGAACAACTATAATCCATTATAATCCATTAAAATCGATTATAATCCATTATTTTTGTCACTGAAATCAATTATTTTTGCCAAGATAATCCATTATAATCGATTATTTTGAAATGAAAATCTATTATAATCCATTTTTTGTTTTGAATTTTTATGTTTCAACCAAAACACTACCTGTAGAATTGGTAATTCTAGCAAATTTTCGACTTAGCGTATTTTCTGCTTGGGTATCGTTACCTTGGTTTAAGTTTAGGTATTTTATTTCTCGTTATGAGGTCTAAATAGCTTAATTGGATGGCTGTTAGCTAAGGGTAAACAAAGTAGAAAGATTGAAAAATGGACTTAAAGCTAAATAAAGTAGTAAAATAAAATCGAAGAAAAATGCACTTTTACCCGGACATTTCCCCTCTAACTCTGGCTGGGATTAAGAAAATGGAAAACGGTTTATACCTGTAGGTAGCTAATTGCTATGGGATTGTACATGCACGGAATTATGTGCCTAGGGTAAATTGGGTCATGGGGGTACTACCGAGTATAAAAGCAAAACTTACCCCCAACCGTGTATTTTATCCTAACATGGTAGGGAAAATATTAGTAAATTTGGTTCAAAATCGGGTTATGATTAGTTTATTGGGATCGTACGACTTTGCTGCTTGGGTCAGGATTTGACACCGAAGTCAGTTGGTATTTAAGTAAGTAGCGTAGGGGGGATTTAACTGATAAGAATCATACGACTTCGGTTACTTACCCTATTTACGATACCAACCGCAGGGGGATGTATTTACGAAACATGAACAAGTCGATAAAAACCCCGGACTTGGAACCCGTCAGCTTTGACAGGGAGGGTAGGTAAAAAGGAAAACCATAGGGGGCGGTTGTGCTTAAGGGGATGACAACACCGATATGAAGTGGCGTGACTTTAACAAAAACGGAGCGCAAATAGAGATAAGAAGTGGAGGTTCGAGAGCGGATTTTGAAGGGAGAACGAGTTAACGAACGTAAGATTCAGTAGGTCCCAGTTGTGGTCGCTATCTGAACTCATCAGTTAATTGTTTTACAGCGAGTGAAGTAAGAACGCAAGTCGAAGTGCCTTGTGGAATATTAGTTAGAGTAGAAGCTAGCAAAATTCAGAGCGCTTAGTCGACGCGTGTACTGACCGAGTACGCAGAAGAAATTGTTAAGCGTGTACATATCGCAAACCATTCTGTTGTATATAAATAAATTATACTCGTTTTACGCGACTTCAAGCGAGATATAGCGAGCAAGAATATCACTGACCAAGGGGGAGCAATAGAATACAGTAGAGGACAACTCACCACTAACATAACCCTTTCGGGATTGTCGTTAATACCGAGCCTTAAGTGCCCCCTGCTTTAGCACGGTAAAAAGGGATAGCTTCGCAAGACCGTGTGTGAAAATCCTAAAGACGACACTACCCAAGGATTTTTGTCACAAAAAGCCTTGTGTATAACTGGTAGTTACCACGCAGGTAAATTGCATTAGGGGATTTCAGCCAAGAAAATTAATTTAAACATTTTCACATGAAATTATATCCCAAAAATGTAACTTTTTTTTGGCTACATAATTTTTAGTTTGAAAATATGGTGGTTGAGAAAAAAGGTCTGTATTTTTACAATTTTTATTTTACCTTGGCATATGAAAAAAAGTATTATTCGTGTTTACAAAAACAGAACATTTTTTTTTGTAATTTTTGGGTCAAAAACTCATTCTCGACTACGTTATAATCATAAAAAATTAAATTTTGCACCCAAGTTTTCCTAAAATTTGTTTTTGAGAAGAAAAGCAAGCTTGCAAGTTTGCAACCAAAAAAGGGGATCAAAGTTTTTAAACTCAACTATGTGTTTTTTTGTGAAAAATGCAAATCATACAATTTTCATATATGAAAACTATATCATAAGCATTTTTTCCGACCGAAATTAAAATCATCTTTCGGACTGTAAGTTGATCTCAATCACTGAAAACCACTATTAAACGCATTTAAAATTGCTCGAACAAAATTTCAATTGATTTTTTGAATTCTCTAATTTTTCTTTTATAAAAAAAGCTTATTGTACAATTTCAAATATGAAAGTTATATGATAAGCATTTTTTGACTAAATTTTTGGTTTTGATAATTAAATTGCTCTTTATCATTGAAAGCCTTCATTAACTCCATTTAAACATGCTTTTAGAGAGATTTTTGAAAAAAAATCTATATTAAAATGCTTATCATACAATTTTCATCCATGAAAATTGTATGATAAGCGTTTTTTCGTCCAACATTTTTCATCATTTTTACAAGAAAGCTTCAAATGAACTAAATGGACTAAATGGATCAAATGGATCAAATCTATAAAGACAGTTTTTAATTTTTGTATGAAAGTTCTATGATAAGCATTTTTTCCATAGACGCCATATATGAAATTGTTTGATAAAGGTTTTCCTTCTATGAACGTCAATTTGGTCAATCCTTTGCTATCTAATGAACAATTGTCACGCCCTTAAACGAAATCAGTAAATTAGCACTAGAGCTTTGTATTTAAAATTAGATATGGCTGCAATTTGATTGTGGAACCTGATCTAAACTACATTTTATGATTGGATAATTTAGATATTTTACCAATGTAAAGTATTTAATATTAACCAATCATGATCCATCTAACTAACAACCCACTTATTTGTAAGTGCTGAAGTTACTTGTAATTTCAGCACCAGAGAGATTTGAATTTAACTTAGAAATTAGTTGGACTCTCCCGAGCACTTCAGCAACCGCAATAAACCAGTATACCCTAGATCTATTGAGCCTAGCAGACACTAGTTAAACAACCTGAGACTAGATAGTATAAGAGTAAGATTAGGATCGGTATTAGACTAAGAAGTTGCACGAATCTATCCGGCCGAAAATAAGATAGCGTGACGAGCAGACGGTGTACCCTATCCGAAATTACTCTATGAGTTATACACCCCAGTCATAACTCATCTGGTGCGACCATAAGTCTCGAACAAGACCTTAATAGCTTAGAATTAACCAAAATAGATTAGAAATTAGACAAAAACATTTACAAAATGTTATACGACAATAATTTAATCGAAATGTCTCTACGACTCAATAGATCAGAGCCAATATTCCGAACCATAACAGAACTACCCGGAATTGGAAGAATACCTCGAACCAGAGACGACATACGACAAAGTAGAAACTTGCCATATAGCTATATGATAGTTAAGCAAAAACCAGAACAAACTTTTATATTTAGAATACTACTAGCAATGAATTTAGATTTTCATTTGCAAACATAAAACCTTGAAGCTAATCTTCAAAATCATTTCAGGCGCTAAACAAAATTATTAATATACAATAACGATTGATAAAAAGATCTAAGATCGTTTTTCTAAAACTCCGCAGTAATATACAAAATATGTTTGAAAAATATTTATTGAAAAATAAAAATAAAAATTAGTAGCATGACAATAAATGGTTAGTAATCATAAATCATCCTGTTGTTCCAGCTCCATCACCTAAAACATAACAGCAATCATAAACCCACTAATATCATCAAAACACTAAATCTTTCCTTTACACACATTTAAAATTTTATTAAAACTTAAATTCACTTAATTTTAAAACCAGATCATCAAGGCTTATCCTTGGATCTTAAATCATTTTCTACTTAATTAAATTTCAAATTTGATCATCAAGGCTTATCCTTGGATCAAACAGAACAACTTTGTTCTCCCCCACCCACTTAATTAGTGTCTAACGACCTCAAACGTCGATTCACTACCCAACCCTTTCTAAAGACCTAAGACTAATAGAAATTTTTAAACAAAACTAATCATTCAAATTAGGATAAACAGTGAAGAACTTCGGTTATTCATCCTTCACTTGACCCCCCCTCTTACCAGACCCAGGATAAATCTTAGACTTAGTAAGTTTAAAATAGTATCTAACGAACTACTCGCGTTCTAATTATACCTGAACCTTGTGGATCGATTTACTATTCTCCAACCCTTGAACACAATCACTACCCCTAAGTAAGATTAAGTAAGTTAACACCTTACCTTATACTAGCCACGAGAAAGTAAAAAATCATTCTTCGGAATCGATATACTTTTCTCTCCAACCCTGAACAAACAGACCCAGGTTAAGCTAACCAAAAAATCGTAAGAACTAACAGTTTAGGAGATAGAAACCATTTAACAACCTTTTGCATCCGTCATTCTAAACCTTATGTCATTTAAAAACCTAGGAAATAAACAAACAATCGTTTTACATAATTGTGAAATAGATAACAAAAAATACGACCTTGTAATCACACCTCATACACAAACAGTTGGATACATTCGAACAAAACGACAAACACTAAAAAGAAAAATAATAACGAAACAAAGACAAATAACACGAAAAAGATTTTCAAAAAATCGAAACGCATTTTCAGAATCAGAAACCAACAGTTTAGACGAACTTTACAAACTAAAAGAATCAATAGATAAAAATTGCCCACTTCACGATCAATTATATTTTTCTGACTCAGAAACAACTTCAAATTCATCAAAAAGAGGAAAAAGAAGAATAAAAAAGCAGTATAAACACAAACCAGTACATTTATACAATTGGAATCAACCAATTCGACACATTAATAATTACATATTAACAGTCATCGAACAAAAAAATGAGCTCAACGCACACCCCAGGTGACGAAACTCCAGATGATGATGATATCTTTCCCTTTATAGTAGATGCAGATACTGATAGAGGACAGCATATATTTTGCAAAAATTTACTATTAAATTTATTTGAACCCGGAATCAGTCCATGTAAAACAGAGTTCCCAGATGTAAAAATCAAAAGACAAATCATAGACCACTACTTAAAAGATATATGCAACATAACACAACAGTATGGAATCTACTCCATAGAATTCACCTCACCAAACCATAATAATAGAAAATATACAATTCAAACAGACGATCTTGATTTAGAATTTTCAAAAGTTTTTTCAGAATATATAAAAAGCATCCAATATCATAACTCACAAAGAGCAAACTCCATATTCACCAATGAAGTTTTCGCAATAATATATAGTTATATTTCGATATTAGAAAACGAAATCCCAATAACAAATGTCTCACCGACAGAAACATCTAAACATTTGAAAATACGACATGAAATCACACTACTCTCTAGTTATTTAAACATCATTAAAGAAAATTTCACGAAAGACGACGTTTCACAACATACAAAACACGATCTACAAAAAATTTTGGCATGGTTCATAATAGATTATTTCACACACAATATTGATTTAATTGCACAAGCGAGAAAAAATTTTAGACCCCAAAACTCGAACGATGATACCGCTATCACGGAACAATCAGATTATGTTTGGGACCCCGAATGGTCTCATCCCGCATTTATAAGCTTCCCACAATCAATCTCAAGTCAAGCAATAAGTACGATATCTTACATAAGAGATTATGTAAAAGTAATACCATTAACCATTGATGCAACACCATTAAACTATAATACATTTTTGCCCGATACACAAAATAATAGTTTAAACTCTACAGTTATACACAATGAAAACCTCAATGGAACTAGGAATCTTACTCAACAAGATATCCAGACACCATCACACTTCATAAATGAAGAAATTGTGCACACAACAACTACACAACAACGTATTTCACCAATACGCCCAAATTTAACAACACCAAGAAATACAAATCCTTCACAAACACAGGTAACCTTACAATCAACGGTTAAACCTTCAGTTGCCCCTAAATATTCACATATGGATTACCAAACATACAGACCCATGACAATACCATCAAAAACACGCAAAACATTCACTAGAAACAACTTTGCAGACCATAATTATAATTATACACATCCATCAAAAACATGTAATCAACCACAAAGAAATTTTAACCAATATACAAGATCTCGAAATTGGGATAACCCAATGACCCAACCTAATTCAATAAATTTCCAAACAAATCCTCCACAGGATCACAGTGAAAATTACCCATTTTTTCAACAAAATAAAAATAAAAAACAGACATCTTATCAAATGGATTATTTATCCTCAGATGATGATTTCTTACAACCAGATATATTTGCACAAAATACTCAAGAATATCGTAGACAAGGAATACAGAGAACACGTACAAATCATAGAAATTTTTCCCCACAACCAATAAATGCACAACATCAACAACCAATTCAACAACAAAATCTAATTAACACACAATCTTTTCAACCAATTCAACAACAAAATCCAATGACTGCACACTCGTATCAACCATCACAAATGCAAAATGAAATACCACTCCCATATTATCTCCAACAACATGAAATAACAAGAAACCAACTTTCAAATTTTTCTCAAATGCCAAATGCAGCAGAATCATTACAAATGACAATGAATCCATACCTTATGGGTGGATCATCAATAACATCAAACAAACCTTTAATGGTTTTCACAGGAACAGACCCTGAATACTCTGTAGAAGATTATTTAAATGCAGTAACAGCAAACCTGATTTTAAATATTGGACCTGAACCAATTAATACGCCACTACATCAAAATTGGATACATCGACGCACAGCGTTAATACAAACAACCTTAGATGGCGCAGCCCAAAAATGGTTTTCAGTACTACCTCTAGAAATAAAATCAAACTGGAAAAGATTTACACAAGAATTTTCAAAAATGTTTGACTCCGAAAGAAACAAACAACAACAAAGAGTTTTATGTAATGAAATTCGCAGATTACCAAACGAAACCATCAAGCAAATAGCAGTACGAATCGAAACACTAGTTCGAAAAGCATATTCATTAAATACACATGACTATAAAAACACAAAGATGACAGAAATCTTAATGATGACCTTAACACCACAATTAAGGAAAATAGCAATAAAAAAGAGAGCATCCCATCCTTCTTCAATTCGAGAACCCGATTTAGATTTTCGAAAACTAGTAGACAAATTAGAACAAGCAGAAATCACGATGAAACTAGAAGAAACGGAAAATCTGAAATTACAATACGTTAACAGAATTGAAACGACTCCCACTAATATTAATAATATACAAGAATCAGAAACAGACCTCGTTGAAAAAATCACTGAAATACTCAATATTTACGAAAAGAACCCAAACTTTAAAGGCAAACCATCTTTCAAAAAATGGTGTAATTATTGCCGACGATACGGACATAGTATTTCCGAATGTAGACAAAAACAGCAAGACAATCAAAATAAACCTCAAAAATATAAAGAACCAAATAAATCATTCTATCAATACATGCAAAAAGGTCAAAATCTACCGAACAAAACAGTCCACAGCAACAACAGTTCAGGAAAACCACTCCCGAACAATACAAACTATACAAGAAATCAATCACCATATAACTCAAGTTATAGAGGAAGATCACCAGAACGAAGAAACACGTATAATTCATCACAAAATCACTACAATAGACCAAATAGTCGAAATAACTACTCCAGATCAAATTCAAATACACAACGATTTGTTTCTAGATCTAATTCCCAATCAAGAAATAACAACTATCCAAACAACCAATCACGAAATTCATCATACAATAGGAATAGAAACTACTCCTATAATCGAAATAGAAGTTATTCAAACAACCGAAACCAGAATTACCCGAACAATCGATCAAGGAATAACTCATATAATAGATCGAACTATAACAGACCAAACAATAATTACCAAAACAGATCGCGAAATAATTCACAAAATCGACACTCAAGTTATAATAATCGTTATAGAAATTATTCCCAATCACCCCACCGGAATAATAATAACTATAATAATTCTAATAATCGCCACAGAAGTAGTACACCTAAACATCAAAGACAAATCAATCAAGTACAGTCTAATCCAGAAACAACATCAGACCCTCCAGGTATTGATGACACAGTAACTGATACGTTACAACTCAATCAAATAAACTGTACATCATCAGATTCAGAAAGTGATACAGAAAACACTCTTTCTATCAATATGATAAAAGTCGAAAATGACTATGAATCTGTCATATATGAACAACCCTTTTCATCACACATATATGAAAATCAATCAGAATTTCTTCAAAATTATTACACCACACCAATAAATTCCACACCAACGACGCAAGAAACAAATGAGATTAACACTACAAATCAAACCAATAAAAATACCAATACAAAATGCTTGAATACAAACCACATTTATCAAAATATACAAAAAGAACAACCCAAAGAAAAAATTTGGACAATACCATTTCTCTTAGAAAGCCCAAGAAATAAAGAATTTCAACCACCAGACCTTGAAATAGATTTTTTAATTGATTCAGGAGCAGAATCAAACATAATAAACATCCCCACATGGAATGAAATAAAAACCTTACACCCAAAGCTAACACCTCTTGAAACCTCCAGCAAACTAGCAACAGCACAAGGATCAACATTGATAAACTACGGAAAAATCCAATTATTTCTCCTCCCCACCAGAACAATGGAGCAAAGCAAAATTTTAAATAAGCCATTTAAACAAATATTCCATATCACTGATATTAAATATAATATCATTGGAATACCATTTATTTCGAAGTATATACCAACAATTAACATCCTAAATAGTAAAATATTAATCAAAGATAAATATACAAAAACAAAAGAAACATCCTTAACATTTTTTCAAAGATTAAATAAACAACCACCATTCTTTTCAAAATTCTACCCGATATTTAACCAACAAAGAAAACACCTAAAACCACTATCAGGAAATATCTATAATTTTTCAATCAAACAAGTTCACCAATATGACAAAGAACAAAACAAACAAAAATTTTATATGTCAGAATTTGAATTCAAACCTATTCACAAATTTTTCAAAATCACAATCTCATCCATAAAATATTTGAAAAATTCGAATTCAGATATCATTTCCTTACATGTCTATAACAACACACCTTACCAAGTAACATTACCTTTAGGACTTTTAGGATATTGTGAAACCAACGCTACAATATCACCAATACACGAAAAAGCCTATCGCGTAAATAATATACTCCAATTACTAGATATTTGCCAATCTACAATTCTTAATGAAGAATTATCTATAAATAATATAATAAGTAACGAAAACAGAAATACGGATTATTTCACAAAAACTCCATATTTCAAACCTACATTCAACATAAGTAACTACACAGAGGACCAACAGAAATTTTTAACAATGTTTAATTTTAAACATTCACAAATAACACAAGACGATTTCGAAAAGTTAGCCAAACAGCTAATTAAATATTCATCAGTCTATGCAACATCAAAATTCGATGTTGGAAAAATCAGTTCATCACTACATCTCCCGTTAAAACCAGACGCAGTTTTCAAAAAACAAAGAGCAAGTAAAGTACCAATTCACTTACATGATAAAGTGAACAGATTACTCGATATTTTAGAACAATACAACATTATATCACCAGTTAATAAAGAAGAACAACCAAAAGGCAACACATTTATCAACCCTGTTATCATTCTAGCTAAAGGAGAATCATTAAAAATCGTTCTCGATGCTAGATACCTCAATTCACTTATAGATGAATCAAAATGTAATTGGCCCATTGAACCAATACAAGTTATTTTAACAAAAATAAACGGCAAATACTTTACAACCGCCGATATGAATAGTGCATACAATCAAATGCCACTAGATGAACAATCACGACGTTTAACACAATTTGTTATCGGAAACCAACAATATGAATTCAACCGCTTATTCTATGGAATATCCATAGGACCAGCAGCATTTTCAGCTTTTATGAGCAAAATTTTTAGACCACTTATACTCAAGAAAAACGCAATCACCTATTTAGACGATGTTTTTATGCAATCACAAACAAAAGACGAAATGTTCAATGTTTTAGAAAAATATCACCAAATACTTCAGAACGAAAATCTGAAGGCCGCCCCCGATAAATCACACTTCTTTTTGACAAGAGTTAAATTTTTAGGACATAATATAGAAAGAAAAACAATCACTCCATTGAAATCACGCATTGACGCTATTCAAAAACTTCAACCACCAACGAATAAAAAGAAAATCCAAGAATTTCTTGGAATGTTAAACTTCTTAAGTAAATATGTTTATAAAATGCAATTATATCTACGACCATTTTATAACATCCTTAGACAACAAAATAATTTTGAATGGAACACAGAACATCAAACACGATTTGAAGAAATAAAGAAACTTTTAACTGAACAAATTTCAAACACAATTCCAGATTCAAATCAACCATTTTATGCAATGTGCGATGCTTCGAACTTTGGCATCGGTGCAGCACTATTACAATCACATAATGGTACAAATAAAATGAACCTCATATCAGCAAATTCTCGATTATTCACTCAAGCAGAGCTACGACTCTCAACTCTAATGAGAGAATGTACAGCCATAATATATACACTGACAGAATATGAATTTCTGATACTTGGATCAAAACATCCAACAGTTCTATTCACAGACCATAAACCAATCATCTTTCTCTTTACACAAAAATCTAACCCAAACCACCGAGTTTACAGATTTCAACTAATTCCAATGAAATTTCCAAACTTACATATAGTTTGGACAGCAGGAAAAAATCTTGCATTACCAGACACCTTAAGTCGAAATACACCACCTGAATTACTTACACGTAAAACCACAGTTGAAATACCCAAAAACATAAAATTCTACCTTGCAGAAAACGAAACATCACCCCGATTGGAATGCAAATATGCAGTAAAAACTGAAGTTGAACAATCACAAATAAATAATTTACAACATTTCCCACTTTATTTAGATTGTCAAAATAATCATTATGAAGTTGATCTACTTGGAACATCAACTTTCAAACCAATCCCATATTCTCAATGGATAAAAAATAACACCCAACAAAAACGAACAAAACAACACCCGCCTAAGAAAGACCATTTTCCACTAATTGAAAAAGAAGATTTAACTGATAAAATAAATTTATCAGGACCACAAACAAATGATTCAAAATACACAATAAATCAAGTTTTTGACCTTCACGACCCACTTGATACAATACCCTTATCTAAATTAGAAATCGAAAACATTTTTCTCCCTCCAACAGAAACGATTACAATTTCAACACTGAAACAATATCAAAATCTTGACCCGATAATTAGACAACTAAAATCATGGCACAAATATAAAACTAAACCTGTCAAAGCAGACTCAACCATTCTAGGAAACAAAACACTCCTCCGATACTTTCGCAAATTTAACAACACAACAATTAACGAAAATACAGACCTTTTAGAGTATAACCTGAATGAATCTACAGTTCCATGTCTCCCTATAAGTATGATTCTTATAGCTTTTAATATTTCACATACACAAAATATTAAAGGACACTCTGGATCAGAAAAAACATATTCAAATTTTATACAAAATTTTTACTTCCCAAATGCACCAATTTGGATAAAAGTACTATGCAATGATTGTCTAGTATGCCAACTAAATAAACCTTACCCAAATCAAAAACAAATAGCACAAAAACAAGATTTTAAAGGACAAAGTTTGTACTTTAATCATCGTATCTCATTTGATACAAAAGGACCAATTTCACCCTCATCCGAAGGAAACTCCTACATTATGGTAATTGTTGACGCATTTACACATTATGTAGCACTTAACCCAGTACCACATTGTAACGCTTATTACGCTTACACAACACTCTATGAACACTGGATAGCAAAATTCGGACTACCAGAAATTTTAGTTACAGACAACGGTACAGAATTCATAAATAATGAAATTATCACACTATGTCATTTATATAACATTAAACACAAACCACGTACATCTCATGCACCTTGGACAAACGGCTTAGTCGAAGGTATGAACCGTTCATTACAAGAATATCTTAGATGTATCATCAACGGAAATGATACAAAATATACCGAATGGTCAGCAGATGTAAAATTATTTCCCTTAGCGTATAATTCACAAATTACGACAACTTTAGGAATGTCACCATACGAAATGGTTTTTAACCAAAAGCCACGCAAACCAATAATGTTTACAGCAAATTCTCATAAAAACGCACAAGGTTATTGTCAACCAAATAAAGACTCAATTTGTTATAACCTACCTTTACATACACACGATGAAGATCATTTTCATCACCCACAAATTCTTAAACTAGCCTCCGGTACACACACCGAATGGATTCTAAATAGAGATAAAAAACACAATGAAATTTATCAAAAAATAACAAAAAAGTTATTACAAAGACAAAACATTAATGAACAAATCAATTCACGTTTTACACCAGCCTCCGATTTAAAAATTGGAACATTTGTTTTAATACCTAATTTTAATACTCAAAAAGGAATTTCAAAAAAATTACAACCCCTTCGAAAAGGACCATACCAAATAATTGCAAAACCCACTGATGTCACATATAAAATTACCGACTCAAACAAAAAAGAAATCGTTCAACATCGAAACAACCTATTACCTTATTACCCAAAAGAATACGCACTTCGCGAATTAACTCAATTATATTCTTTCACAGGATTAAAAGTCATTCAAAATGAACCACATCTGAAAAACACAGAACAAAATGATAACCCCACCGAAAATCAAAACACAAAACCAATCGCCACCAAAAACAATACACAAAACCATAAAGAATCCACAAAACAAAGAAAAAATAGAAAAATGACCGAACAAATAATACCCCAAGAACAAATCGACAAATCAGAAAATAGAAAAACAACAAGACTCCGAAATCAACCACGTAAAAACTATAAAATATTCATCCCCCAATCTAAAATTTTAAAGAAAGTAGAATTTCAAAAGTAATTTTAACATTATACTTCACTATCTTGAAACCTTCAAATCATTTTTCATTTACATTTTTCAAAATAACATGCTGACAAGTACGCAATAATTCTAGTTCAAAATAGACCAATAGGATTCATCCAATCCGTCACTTTCTCTAACTCAAACTAAGACCAATTAGACGAATCATATAGAACTCCAGGCACATCTATAACTATAACTTTACGACCTCCAGGTCAAAAATAAGCAAACCACTCCAACTTGACAACTAAAATAAATATCACCATAATACCGTACCCCTCCCTTATCTAATAACCCAAAGATCAACAATATTTCCCCAACTCAGACCACGAATACCCCCAAAGCAAATTTGTTAACTTAGCCTAAAGTAACAAAATGAAAATTTTAATTAGCCTAAAGTATAAAAATCTCACCATACCCCGGATCATTTGACAAACAAAAATAAAGAAAAAGACGACCTCCCAGTCACCATGAAAATTGCCCCCAACAATTTTTTACAAAACTCAACCCACTTGTCAAAAAACTAATAAATAATCCGACCACACTAGAAAATTGCCTCAAACAGCAAAAAATATTCGACCAAGAGATCATTTCTTAAATGCTCTTCTCTCAATCAGTTACTAAAATACTCATAAATCTTAAACATTTTTTTACAATATTCGAAACCTTTATAATATTTCTTTTTGATATACTTGAATCTTTTCTAATAATCCTAATCATTTTTTGCAACATTTTTTTAATTTTCTACACCATACTCGAACTATTCCTCCAACTTTCCAAAACCCTTGATTATATCCACAGGTACGATTCATATAACTTGTCTAAATGATACGAACAATTTTCAGTAGAACTGATATTTTTTTATTGTTTGTACTTTTCATAGCATTCTTATCATCCCTCATTTTGACCATCTGTAAATGTATAAAGAAAGCAATCCTCACATTTGCCCTAGCAACAATCCTTCTAATTCTTTTTTTGGAAGAATATTATAATAAACACAAAATTTCTCACTAAAGTAATAATTCAAAAAAAACCATCAAAAATTGCTACCCAACAGTCACAAAGTCAGTCTTCACCGACATCATCCCAAGATAACCCAACACCATCTTCAATTACTCAAAATCCTCAAACATCTACACGAATTTCTTTTCAAGACAATCCATACACTTTTGAAGAACGACACGCTCGTTTATCAGAACCACTAGAACCAGTTCAACGACAAGCACCTTTAAGCGAACCAACATATAACCTATACCCAACACTACCACAAGAACTAAGTAGAATAAGAAATCTTAGTCAAAACCAAAATACAGTCGAAATAAATAGACAAATTATACATCCTCGACGAAACAGAAATTTTCAAACTCCCCGAGTTCATTTTGATATACCTCAATCCCCATCACAAACCACTCCAGAAAACCCCATTGGTATATTACCAGAAACCCCTACGCTTCTTTCACAACGTAGCACCTCAAGCCTACCATCAGATTACTTAGGTTCAACACCAACATCTGAGCAAATACGTGAAAATCCCTTTAACCCCCCAAACCAAGCATCACGACTTCCATATTGGACTACACATTCATTTACACAAGGTGAACCAAATTTAGTCAATGACCCCATAGATATTTCTACGGATACAACAACATCCTCATCACTACTAGAAACATTATCACTACCATCAACACCATCAATAAGCCAGATTTCACCACCACCTTTTAACTTAAATTTTCCAAATAATCTCGACGCCAGATATCGAGAACAATCATCAACAAATATTCCTTTAAGATTAGATTGGAATACATTCACAGCACCTCCACCATTATTTGGACAACATCAAGAAAGTAACCGCCTTCATAACTGGGCACTTAATAGATTACAATATCGCCAAGATATTCACAACGATATCCGTGATCACAATATTCAAATACTCCAACAAAACAGTTTACAATTAAAGTTTGAAATCACAGTTAAGCTAAATAATATTACCCAACATCCCTACCCATTAAACCCACCTAACATAACAGCTCAATCACTACCACCACCGTTTATAACTACTGAAGTAATATACAAATACGACAGATATACCAAAAACACAATTGGCTACATTACATTTTACAATCCATACTCAGGATTATCATACACATGTATATTCTAAAATTGTTAATTTTTCTCCAACTCCTTTTTCTAGTAATCTCAAATCAAAACATAAACCCTTCTCCTCGTACAGGACCACAAGATTTATTAGTAACACATTACGATTGTGAAGAAAATGAACAAAAAACACTACATAAATATGCAATAAATCAAGTATCACAATGTGAAACAGAACCACAAGCTATAGAAACCACAGATGTAATAGCAACACTCTATTCAAAAGCCCGAGCAACAACAGTTACAGGTTATAAATTTACAGCAACATTTTCCGAAAAGAAAGTACATTGTTCACAAGTCTCGAACGGAAACAAAAACCGACTTGACCATGAATCATTCTATCAAAGTAATACAGAACGTCTTCTACATCTCAACCCCGACGATTGTAAAAATGAATTACTTAGACTAAACATCACACAAAATAAAAACTCCCAAAGAAAGTTAGTTAACTTTCAAGTTTTTTCAGACTCTGTACACCAATCACAACTTGAAAGACACCAAGGACATATAAAACTAGACGAAAAATACCCGTATAACGGCGCACACGGACGATTAACCTATGACCTACACGATAAACATTGGATACCACACATTGGTATAAATGACCCGTCAAACTGCAAAGCAGACACAAAAAATAAAGGATACCAAGAAATAATGTTTTTCGATTGGAAAATACAACTCGAAAAAATACAACTAACACGAGATTTATCAGATAATACAATGATCTATCAAGGAATCTGATTACCTTGTAAAAATGATCAAGGTTATTGCGACCCTACAACGAGAACACAAGCAACAATTGTTTGGTTCCCCGAAGATACATGTACAACATTTCAAGTAGCAAAAATACACGCTCGTATGATAAAATTTCACGAAAAATATTTTATACAATCAATTCCATATGAACAAGTCCATCCATCACGAAAACTAAGTTCAAATTTTAGAAACATAGACAATATAGAAAATAAATTGACACGTTTTCAAATATATCAAGAAACAGAACTTGCATGTAAATACAGGAATCCACTTCACAGAACACAATACTCTGAAATATTAGTTGAATACGAAAAAGGATTCGACATGACCACTGGAAAGGTAAAAATCGACCCATATGCCACAGGTCATCCTCTAAACGAAGGAACATCCTATATACCAGTTAATTTTGAAAAAAGCAACGGACAACCTGGTGGACATCTAAAACCCCAGGACACCAGAAGCACACGCTTACAAGAATTATCACTAATGAATACTACATATTTCGGTAATATCCACTATGATATTCATTTAGATATGAAACTAGATTATACAATTAGCCGAATTTTTCAAGAAATGTCACTCTCCGAATTAGAAACACTACACCAACTATGCGAATTAGAACGAACACAAATATTACAATCACTTGCACTAGCAGTATTAAAAATACCCTATGCAGGATACTTATTATCCGGAAATAGATCAAATTTTTTAGACTATGAAGGAAACATCTTATGGTTTTATACTTGTACTAAAAAAGTATCACCACTTTACGTTTTTGAAGATAAACGATGTTATAAAAGAATCCCTATCTTTTATAAGAATAAAGTACATTTCGTGGATACACTTTCACGAAGAACCTATTTCTGGGATACCGCAGTCCCATGTGGATCAGAAAACAGCCACAATGTAGTACAACTAAACCCTGATGAAAATAAATATTATCTTCTCACTCCATATCCCACATTAATGCAATCACTCAAAAAATTTTCACCAGAAAGCATTCGCGCTATTGCTCGAAACCCAAATATAGACTTACAATCAATAGGAATCTATTCAAAATCAGATATTCAACATCACATTAGAACACAACAGTTCCAAGAATTGTTAACACAAATGGACACTATACAAAGACAATCAATAGACCAAAATTTACGCAAACTTGCAGAAACCGCAGGATTTGCCGATATCTACACGCAAGACTATAGCGGATATTTTA
Organism: Symsagittifera roscoffensis; assembly: GCF_963678635.1. NCBI lineage: Eukaryota > Metazoa > Xenacoelomorpha > Acoela > Convolutidae > Symsagittifera > Symsagittifera roscoffensis. The sequence goes on from NC_087066.1 coordinate 51,468,358, forward strand.
AAGACATTAAAGACTATATATATCTAAACGGTGAAAAATACCGTCCCCAAGATATATCACCAATTAACATTTTTAGCTTTGTTACACTCAAAAATGAGATCCTCGATTTTCTAGGATGGCCCTACTACATCTTAGAAAAATTGACTATTTTATACGCAATGTTTAACTTTATTGGATTTCTTTTCTCACTTTTAAAAGGAATCTACAACACATGTGCTATACACACACAAGTAAACAGACAAGCAAGCGTAGCACGCATACTTTTTGCAGGATTTTTTGGAATCTTTTCTACATCTATAAACAAAATTCTTTTAGACGCACAAATAAAAGAATATAACACAAAAATAACAACACGACAAAATACATACGACGAAGAACATAACAATATAGACATAACGCCAACGGCACCACAATTACCACCCCTACCAAATAACCATCCACTATCCCTAGTCCCACAAAATTTTCGAAATTTAGCCATCACACATAATCCAAATTTTCGACTCACCGCATCACAAAATCCCATTCAACATATAATGACACACCAGTCACAAGATGATAATACTTATGAACAAATTATTGAACAACCCCATACCACCGCTTTTCAGTCTCAAAATAATCATTTTTTTAGCCCACGATGAGCCGCCAACTTGGATCACTACACCGATCAATTTCCCATCCAACCAATCTTACTTCTCCAATCCCAATAATACCACTTTTTGCTTTTCCGCCACCCGATTTTCCATCTAGTAATGTAACATCAGGCATGAATTCCGACACTAATTCACACATCTCAGTTTTATATTCCATCTCACAACTCAATAACCCGAATATTGAAACCCCCGATGAATTTGCCGACTCAGAACCATCCCCATCCAATAATTTTCATAACTCTTCTAATTTTTCTCAACCCCCTTTTCAACCCATATTATCCAATAACCCTGACCCCATTACCCCCACACCCTCTCATGCTTCCCAAGTTACTCCAACCTACTCCTCATACCATTCTGACCAATCATCTCATTCACCAGACACCCCCCGAATCTCCCCAGAGCTAGATAATTTTATTACCCTTCAACAACAACCCTACCACCTTAATACCCCAACCATAAACCAAATCTCCTCCACAATAAATTCATCCAACCCCCCTACACCCTCTTCAGACTATACTGAATCATTAGCACCATCATCCACATCAACTGAATCTTCACTCAACACTAATAGAGCTTACCGCACTTTTAAAAGAAAGTTCCCCAACCATCCTTTCCCAGCAAAACCAGGAACAGCCCGTGAATACATCAACCACCCCAAGCATACTAACACAAAAGAATTTTTAGCCATCACCTTACCCTCATTCCCACAATACACCTTAAACACCCCCCACGACACTAACGAAACGCGCAACTTTGTAGATGAATACGTTTTAATGCCCACTCTCTCTTGGACCTCATATTATCATTTCACTAACCCTCTTTGCTTACCTTTATCTAACACTCACATCGATATAGAGCGAAATACGGACATGCTATATCGACTCACTACACCACTAACCGCTAGACAATTTACTTACGTTGGATATAAAAAATCACTAAAAACACACACTGCACCTAGAGCTAACGAATATACACTCGAATACTATGATCACAACATCATCAGAGCTAACCAAGATCAATTCTTAGACGACGATCGCTTCGCTAATCCACAAATTACCGAGAAATTTTTCATCAAGACACCATATCTATTTACACTAAACATCTTCGACCGAAAGTTTGATCACATTATTTCAGAAGCACTAACAGACACACAAGCATACGAAAGTTTTAAAGAACGCTTCCAAATATTTTCACTAACCTTTCATTTCCTTGCACCACACGAAAGAGATTTACACTGCTCACACGATATTATGTTGCGCACTAAACAAACCCACACATATAGTTATTATCGCTTCATCCAAAATCACTTTGACCTACACACACCCTCTAGACAACCACACCATCGTTTTCAATTCATTAATTCCAAATACACTTCACCATTTTTCCTAAATTTCACATATTGTATTAAAGACACTAACCTTCATGGTATTCTTTGCAATTATGATCCCATAACCCAAATGTACATCTTCTGTCCCATCACCAAGACCTTCAATTCCGAAGAATCCCGACCCTTCCTTATCCCGCACGAGTTTGTACAACCCATAGAAATCCCAATTTTAGAATTCATCCACAACACTAAATTAAATCACAAATTATATAATCTAATCCAAAACACACCTTATGAGTTTGCAGTTGGCACTGAAGAACTAACCACTATCAAGGCACTTCAATTGCTTTGGCCACTGCTTCAGACTAAAAATATCATCCGCATCTTAGCTAAACTACTAACAACTTCAGAACTAATTCACGACATCTTCCCCCACGGTTTTTTCCCCGACGACTAACAGGTAAGTATGAATTAAATGAATATTACTAACTAATTAAATTATTAAAAACTCACCATTCTTTATCCATGTTTTCTTTAGATTTTTAGCCTTCATCCGACAACTACCTACAAAACCACAAAAGACAAATAAAAATCGCAAATTTCATCAAACAAATTTCAAAAATTCTATTAATCTCTTACACTTATAAATTTATAAATTTAATACCAATGCAGTAAATTCATTTCTAAAATTTTTCCCACAAGCAGTAAATCTAATTATGATGAAAATTTGTAACTTAAAATTCCCCCATAACTAGCAGTAAATTTCCAAATTCTATGCAGTAAATTAATAAAATGCAATTGCAGTACTAACCTTTTGATATTTTCATTCATTCGCACAGAAATTCTATCCACACTCGCACAGCTCGCCCACGAAGAATTGTTTAAAATAATGAATTTTAGTTTCAAGTTTTCACACTCAACAACTCTAACATATAATAACATGTTTCAAACTTTCCTTTAACCCGGTTGGAAAGGAATCATATACTAAACAAAACTAACCAACGCAGCTTACTAAATACCACAAATCATAGAATAACAGCATGACTAAGAAAAGGAAACCAACGGTACCCAAACCGGATTAACCCAGTTTAAAACTGGATAATTTATTCTTTTGAAGACTATTATAAAGTCTAAGAAAGAAATAATAAAACACAAAAAAGTCGAAAGACAAACCCATACCAAAAACAATTTGATTTTTGGAAAAAGGATATAACCAACAAGACATAAGAAAAACCACAACAAACCCAACATAAAACGTTGTCACATAACAGGACCCCTCACAAAAACCGCATGAAATCATACTCCCACTCCTGGCCTAACCCACCAGGAAGGACGTCCTGAGCATGCTCTATAGCCGGCCTAACCCACCGTGCTACACCCACGCTTTGTGACCACACCTCTATTTTTAATAAGAGCTACTCAAGTGTGAGTAACTCTTCAAAATAACCGAACTAAAACAAAAAGCTTTTGTGAAAACAACTAACTAAAATCATAATAAAAAAATATTAAACTAATAAATGTTTTATAAAATGTAAATTACATTATGCAATACATAGATCAGAATACAACACCAAGGACGAACATCTAAAGACAGAACAACCCCACTACACTCGAGAGAGAATGACCAACCACAATCGATATGCCACTCACAATCACAACTCAAAGGATTTAGAGTACGACTTGACTTCGCAGAAAAGGACTTCATTGAACTAGACCAATGACCACCTCGATGTTCAAGTATACGTACAGATCCGAGTAACCAGGCATCCCCTCCACGCACAATCTCCACGCCATTCCCAAACTAGATCAGACACAAAGGAAGTTCTCCACGCAGAACAGAAAAACCTGACATAGCAAACCATTCTGAAATCAGATTTGAGTTTGTTGCAAAGACTTAGTCGTTGTCACTAGAAGACTCAAAGTCTTATGTCTCTAACTCCAGCTTCCTGGAACTTCTTTAACAAAAAGGAAACAGAAGAAATAAGATGTTCGCCAAACACCAACGTCCATCATCCATCCTTCGAATTGCAGAAAAACTATTCTAAAAAACTCTGTAAAACCCGGATGGGTGGAACCTGATCTAAACTACATTTTATGATTGGATAATTTAGATATTTTACCAATGTAAAGTATTTAATATTAACCAATCATGATCCATCTAACTAACAAACCACTTATTTGTAAGTGCTGAAGTTACTTGTAATTTCAGCACCAGAGAGATTTGAATTTAACTTAGAAATTAGTTGGACTCTCCCGAGCACTTCAGCAACCGCAATAAACCAGTATACCCTAGATCTATTGAGCCTAGCAGAGACTAGTTAAACAACCTGAGACTAGATAGTATAAGAGTAAGATTAGGATCGGTATTAGACTAAGAAGTTGCACGAATCTATCCGGCCGAAAATAAGATAGCGTGACGAGCAGACGGTGTACCCTATCCGAAATTACTCTATGAGTTATACACCCCAGTCATAACTCAATTGGTCAAAAATTCGACAACTTAATCTACTTAACAATCGCCCTCTTTTCTTGAAAGGGAGGCCTTTTTTTAAAATCTTTGTTTAGAGTTGAACTCGATAGATGACCTTGAGCGTCTTCAGTTCAAACTGGACCGGATAGTGAATGAGATCAACCAGGCGACCATGTTGCAGATAGTTAAAGAGGAGAACCAGAAGAAAGGCTACAAGAGGAAGAAGAGCGAGACCTCATTGGTCAATTCGAAGCCGGCCAGAAAAGCAGACCAGATGATGTCACGTGATCTGCCGCAGTACATTTCTAACCTGAACTTCGCCAAAACAAGATGCGAACGTAGAATTCAACAACTCGGAGGTCAGTTTTCAGACTAGGCTCCGATGTTAACTTTTATTTTGTATGTCTAAACGTATGACAGGACTAAAAGTTGGAAACAAAAAATGTTAAAACTAGTTTCTTTTCCGAAAACTAGTTTCGTTCCATGCACACTACAGGAGAGTTTTCTTTCAAAAAAAGAGTTTTCTTTTAACTAAAAAGAGTTTTATTGCAACTAAATAGAGTTTTCTCTAATAGTCAAAAATTTAAAAGTTTTGTGCTCCATGTACACTACAGGACCAAGTAAAAATTTATTTCCAGAAATTTTTTGATGGGAGTGGGCGTACATATTATTTTTGAGGGGGAGCGCACGATTTTTGGTCAAAATTTTCCAAAAAGAGTCTAAAAACGCATTTTTGGCCTGTTTTCAAAAAAAAGGCCTGTTTTTTTTGAAAATCCCCCCGTCGAGAAAATCCTAGATCCGCCCCTGAAATGAAAGGTTTTCATTACTCATCTTTTTTTTCACGCGTATGATTGCGAAAAACGTACAAAACAAAACACGAGCTGTGATAAATTAAGTTACCAGATCCGAGGTTTGATTAGGTTCGTTGGGAAACTCTTGCGATCCGGGGATTATACCGACTAATTTCTCCAAGAAAAGCAAGATGCGTCAACTAGCCATAGCGAATTCACAAACTCATGTTTTACCTGCATCAATCAACGAAATCTTGAAATGCGAAGAAGGTTTCCAACTGTTTCAAGGTTATCTCGAGAACGAATTTAACCAATCAAATTGGAGTAAATTTTGGAAACAAGTTGAAATTATGCGGAAAGAACACTCGGTTGCGCAATACAGGATGGCCGATAAAATATACCATGATTTCATTCATTATTGCACCGATCCGAACTTTAAACTACCAACTCAGATAGCCGAAAACATGCATCAGTACGTTCTCGGAAATTCTACGATTCGAGCTTTTTTCGAAGCTCAAAACTTTGTGGCAAAACAGATGGAGAGGCATTTTCTTCCTGGATTTCTGGTGACTTCTGGATACAAAAAGTGGCGGGCGATTCAGGAAGAGAAGAAACAGAAGACACTGGAATTGGAATCCCATGAAATTGTGAGGTCTAGATCGAGAACGATGAGTTTTGTGGACTCAAAAAACGTCGCCGTCTCTGAAACGACAAAATTAAACGTCAGTTTCCCATTTTGACTAATAAGCAGGGTGGATCAAAGATTGTCTCGAAAGGGCGAGGGAGGGGTGTGGTGTTTTCAAAAAAATGGAAATTTTTGTTTCGATATAAAAAAAAACAGATGCAGCATCCCAATTTTTTTCCCGCTGGTTTTATAGCATATTTTAAAAATTCACAAAATTCAAAAATTGTTTCCCCAGTTTTTTCCAACATTTTATATGGGAACTGTATTTTATCAGCTTAGAAGGGAAAAAAATGATTAGAAGTCTTAAAATTAAAATTGTTTGCCCAAAACTTCATTGATTTTTGTAGATAAATTCTCCTATCGTACAATTTTTCTTTCAGCAAAATGAAGGTAGTTGAAGGAATTCGAAGAACTCTTTTAGAAAAAGTTCCTTGACAGAAAATTTTATCAACGCTTTCAAACGTTCAAAAAACTTTCAGGAGCTGCGGGACAAAATCATGCGGAAGAACAACGTGATCCAACAAATGCAGCAGTCGGCCATCAAGTTCGACTTGAAACTCATGCAGGAACTGCAAAGCGAAGTGGTCAATCTAGCCAGACAGGCGGAAGAGCTGGAGTCGCTGATTGAAGACTTGAGTGCATGGTTCAGTCACAAGGGCCAATATGCCGTCTCAGTGGTTGAATGCCAACAGGGCCGAAACTCAAGCAACCGAAACCAGTTTACGAAATTAAAATTAAAAATTTTGCTTTTTATTAATGTTTTTTTTTGTTGTTGATAAGTTTATTTGGGTTTAGCTGCCACCAACGACTAATCGAATTCTTACCCGATTTTTTGGCACACCTTCAGTAGTTTTTTTATAAACTTGCTTGATAAAAATCCTTAACTATGATTTTAGCAAAATACCAGGCAAAGACCTCAAAACAACCCTTTTTTTCATTACTAGGCAAAGCCTATTTTTTTGTACGGTTCAGTTCAAACGCTTACTGAAAAAAATATATCAAAAGAAAAGCTAATCTGTATGTTTGCTTGAGTTAATGCTTCTGTTAAATACAGTGTGCGGATAAGAACTCTAACGAGCCCATATTTTCAATCGAACTGTATCTTCACCACGGCGATATTGAGACACCTAAGCGCAACAACAACGGACTCCTTATATCTCGCTCTCTCGCCAAAATACTGGAACTGTATAGCGTGTTGATGCCTGTGCTCGCCTGGACGAAACGGTTCGAGATGCCGAAAATGAGACGGTTCAGGTCCTATGACGTGGAATACTTCTTCGAAGCCAGATTGCTGGTGGAATCATACTTGTCGGCTTTAATCTCAGACCCTGTAAGTCGTTTAAATGTTTGTGATTTGTAATTTTTGCAATCAAAATGTAACTATTTTTACCTCTTTTTTTCTTACAGGATGCTTTTGGTGACATTTTGCACTATATGATTACCTTTTAGCAGTCTGAAGCACGCTGTTCTCCCTTATTTTCATGTATCAAATCAGTAAATCACCTAATGAAAGATTGGCACTGAAACTTTTACCATTCTCAAGCTTATCTCTCAATGTTAAAATACAGCAACAGCAGATGTTTTGAAGTTATTCCTCCCTTACTTAGATTGCCTTCGACAACGATCACCTCTTCAACTTCTTCCGCGAAACGAGCCAGTCCAACAAAGAGTCCAAAATGCAGCAGCCTCTATCCTCTAATGGCTCCTTCAAAAACCGTGTGACATCTCAAGTGAACCAAATTGGGCGCAAGATCCGAAGTCTGGCCGATTTGGACCCCCCAGAGTTGGCCGAGGGGGAGGAGGATATCTCAGCTGATGATGTGGGTGTGACTGCAAACCACGCCAATAGGGATGTTCTTTCCTTAAAAAAAAACCTTCACCAGGTGAAGGGGTGTTAAAAAAAGATTAACATAGATCACTAAACAACGATACTACGAAGAATTAAGGTTGGGTTTTAAATTAATACTAGTTTAAAGTATTACCGTTTGAAAGGTTAGACTTCTAAGCTCATTAAGAATAGTTAAAACTTTTTGACTAAATGTTGAATTAGTTAGATTATTTTGAAAATATAGAACAATGACTGGCGAGTTCCAGGTTAAAATGACGCTACTTGGCCTTCTCCTTGACAATTTCTCGTGAATTGTAACGATGGTTCAAGAGATACAAGTATATTTTTTTCACCGAAGGAACGGGACGGAACTAATAGTCGGAAAAAAGCAACAAATATCTAATTTAAAAATTAGTAAATAACCCAAATGGTTCTACGCTGTTAAACATGAACACTATGAGTTTTCGACTTATGAACTTTTATTTTTTAATAATGTTTTTAATTCGAGGGTTTAGGCGGGGGTTTGATTGTAGCGGTCCCTCGGATGGTTGTACAAAAAATTGAACGTAAACGGTGCTATGATGGTCAAAGTTTAAATCAATTTAAAGTTGATGCTTTAATCGTCAGCGTTAAGTTTTAGTGCGAAAAAGTTTCAAAGTTTAAGTCGAGTCTCGACGAGTTACCTTGTTTGTTGCCCCTTTTCTTAGCTCGTCGAAAGTCGTAGATCTTCTTAATAGTTCCCGTGCATCTATAATTCGTGATGTGTACATACAAGTCGATGATGGATTTGCTTCGTCTCGGGATCTGTGACTGCCAGTGGGATCAAATTTTTTTCCTAGGATTGACGAATCAAACTTTTGCTACTCTTGAGTTTTCTGGTGGTGACTCTGTATTGAATTATTTCAACATGCCTCCAAATAAAGTTTTCTGGTGGTGACTCTGTATTGAATTATTTCAACTTTCCAGATATAATTTTTGGTCGGATTTTGATGTTTACGGAGTTTTTAGCGTGGAACAAAACAGCAGGGAAGACACTGTGTGTAATTAGCTCTAGCAAGTTCACTGGCGGTTTAGTGATTTCTATCGCCGATGCTTCGAGGTTGAGTCAGATGGGGCATATCAAATTATAGTCTCCGCTCTCGGTCCAATAGTTTTTGTTCCGACTTTCGATACGAAAGTAACGGAATATTTGTGCTCGGGGTGGGTTTTTTTTCTTCAGACTTTTTAACTAGCTTTTTTTGACGGAATTTCATATCATTCAAGAGCTCAAATTTGAAAAGATATTTCACCTGTGATCATTTTTCATAAAGTTATGGGGGTTTAAAGATTGCCATTTTGGCCAATTTGGGAAATTTAACGCGCGATATATTTCGCGCTATTAACGCGTAAGCGGAGAGTTAATCCGTCTTCAAATCGTTCCAAGTTGGTTGAAAGAAGCTTATTTTCCATAATTGATTTGTTACAAGAAGCGAAATCTATCGTTTTAAACTTTATATGGCGTGTGGGGGGATGATTTTCATGAAATATTTCAATTTTTAGAAAAAAAAAATTGATTTTATTTTTTCTTACATTTAATTTTTTAATGTTATTATTGCTCCATAAAACCTTAAAAGGCAGTCGGAACATTCAGGGCTTTGCCCTGATACGAGCTGTCTTGTTTATACTATACGTTTGTACATCTAAAATAAATGATTTCAGCTTTATGTTCGCCCTTGTTAGCCACCCGCACCGAGCGCCCATGGATTCTAATCGATTATAATACATTACGGATGTAAAATTCGGACCACGAAATTGATTATATAGCCATTATAATTGATTATTTTTGAACAAATATAATCCATTATAATCCATTATAATCGATTATAATCCATTATTTTTGTCACTGAAATCGATTATTTTTGCCAAGATAATCCGTTATAATCGATTATTTTGAAATGAAAATCCATTATAATCCATTATAATTGATTATAATCCATTTTGTTTTTAGAACTATATTCGATTATTTTTGCAGAAGGTATTGAGTCGCCCGCAAATTGATCAGGGTGGGTTTTGTACAGGATTCCTAAAAGTCTCAACCAGGCGGGTTTTACCAATCTTCCATCAAAGTAAATGCATTCTGCGGATGCCTGTCAACTGTGTCAGTAATAGTTCTGCTATTTTTCAATCTGCTAATGAATCTTCTCTTCTTCCTTCGGCTAAGGCTCTTGCTATCATTGTTAATACCAGTTCTTGCGCGTTTAAAAGGAACATAAACTTTGTGTCGATTAATTCCGGTCAAAAAAGGAAATGATATGGTTTATGTTCGCTTTGCATTGTGGGCTTAAGGTTACTTTTTTCTACTAAAATTGACTGATCCATGATCATTTCTCAGGTTTCAATATCCGGAGGTATTTTTAGTGGGAGAAGTATTCGCAGGGAAAATGTTTGATTGAATCGGCTCGACTTAGCAAGACGTAACTATAAGCTTGTCAAAGTTAATAGAAAAGTCATCTGTTTTACACGGAGCAAAAATTTCATCTGTTCGCGAGTAAGAGCTTTGACACGCTTAAATTTACGAGCGTAACTGTAATTTTTGCAAAATTTTGGCCGCATCTTTGATTTTTTCTCAAATTTCAATTCTTTCGCTGTTTATTTGGTATCTTTTGTTTCGTACATTTGCAGCAAATTGATTTTTTCAAGTCTAAGTTTGGAAAAACTTTTCAGCGTAATTTAGCGCGTGAGCAATTTGGCATTTGGCAATAATTTGGTATTTGACTTGACTAATTTTCGAAATCGAGCAATGTACTAATTTGGTTTTCCGATGCAAAAACAGTTTTTTAGTTGTCAAATGAAACTGATACGAGTTCACCCGTGGTGTGTCTTGATAAACACTAAACGATTGCCATATCCATACCTGGAGTTTGCTGAGTTGTAAAAGATCAAGGTAGAAAGTTCGCCGTCCAACAGGCTAAACGAGATTGTGCCCAGACTAATCTGAGTAAATCATCCAGATTTAAAAACGAGGTAGCGCAAGCTAGTCTTCCAACTTTCTTCATGAGATATGTTGCATTCTACTATGGTTTTCAGCATAACAGTCACGGTATTACAAGTTTTTCTTTTGTTTTTTTTACAAGTGGTTTGATGTAACTCTTGCCAGTTGAAATGTTTATTTTTATAGTTTCTTGCGAAAATGGTTAGATATTGATTAGATTAAACTCAATACGGAGATTGGTTAAACTCAAAATGCTTTGTTGTCTGGTGTGACGCAAGTTCACAGATGTCCGACTGAAACCTGATTTTTTGCTGTTTTCCCACGACGGCGTTTTTCGTTGGAAATGACCAGGGTGATATCGTTACGGGTGTTGCTTGTTGTTGTGAGACAAAATTCACAGATACAAATGATGATTTTTTTCTAACTTTAAATTTCTGCCATTTTGATTTTAAATGTTATCTGGTTTCTCTCATCCCATCTGTTTCATTGGCGTCTTAGTTCAATTTTCCAATATGATACTACTTGTGCTACCAAATCATTGGTATGTTTTTTGTAAAGTTGTCTGCCGCTTTGTTCCTCAATAGTCGGTCTCTGTTTTTTAGTTGATGAAAATAATTTGTTTCACGAAAATTACTGGGCTTGCTGAAATATTCTTGATTACCGTTGTGACTGGCTGAAAAATTTCATCATTTACACTCAGTTTTTTTTCTCAAAATGTCGGGCGTTAAAACTATTCTATTGCTTTTTCGACGTATTCCTTTACTTCACTATCGCTATCTACAGTTAAAACTGGGAAATGGTGAAGGCTTACTTCAAATTCCCTTGTTATCCTGAGGGTTGTCTCGTTGGGACTGTTGATAGGAGGTTGTAGGGTTTTGTTCTATCACATTTGTCTGGTTTCTCGCTGAGTTTCTACAGTAATTAACAAGTGACCTCTTCGACAATGGTAGTTGCAATTAGCGGGGCATGAAGTAATATGTCCTTTTTATTTTGTTGACCTCAATTTTGTAACTTATTGCTTTCAACTGCTAGTGAGCTACTGAGGTTTTTTTAGGGACTTGAAGCCCTATTAAACAGGTTACCCCTTTTGGCTTCCTGTGGTAAAAAGACATTTTTAGCTTTTTAAGGATGGCATAACGCTTCTCGTCTAGTTATCATTTTTTAAAAGTAAAATAGAAGTTTGGCTCTTTTCCAGTAGCCCACTCCCAAATTTCAAATTTTCTTCATCTCCTCAGTTGTCGTACGTGTTCTTATGGCTGAATGCGTTATTTTACGATGTAACGTATGAAGAACAAATGTGTTAACAATAGTTAGTTTATTCACCGTGCTAATTTTCATTACGTTA